>NC_141877.1:21004565-21306086 GCF_056163025.1 Triticum urartu | reverse complement strand
AAAAAAGGCACGCTACACATATTTAAACAATCTCAAGTATAGGACCCCTAATCCAGGACTCCCTCAATCATACTTAAAAGATATAAGTGAAGCACGTGAGGTATTCTATAAATCAATGAAGGGCTATCATACTAGCTTGGTTCTTAAAGGAAAAACAAAAACACAAAGGACACAACTCATGTGAACAAAACAGAAAGCGAGGTATACCGATATTTGGTGAAGAAGAAAGCTGGGATGCCAACTGGGGCATCCCCAAGCTTAGATGCTTGAGTATCCTTTGAAATATTTACTTGGGGTTCCTTGGGCATCCCCAATCTTGAACTCTTGCCTCTCTTTATTCTTCTCATATTGATAGCTCCTCGATCTTCGAATACTTTATCCACACAAAACTTTAACAAAAACTTTGTGAGATTAGTTAGTGTAATAAAGCAAACTACCACTTTAAGGTACTCTAATGAACTCATTCTTTATTTAAATTGGTGTTAAACCTACTGTATTCCAACTTCTCTATGGTTCATACCCCCCGATACTAGCCATAGATTCATCAAAATAAGCAAACAACACACGAAAAACAGAATCTGTCTAAAACAGGATAGTCTGTAGTGATCTGGAGGTTTAGTAAACTTTTGTAATTCCAAACATTATGAAATAAATTTTGCAATTTGGAAAATATGTAATGAAGTAATGTTCAAAAAGTTTCAGACCCAATTGACTTTCGGGTAAAAAATGTAAAATCACGCGCTACAGCCAAAGTTTCTGTTTTTGTTCTGCACATAGTAAACAAGCAATCTAATCATCCTAAAACCAATGCTTGGCACATTATTTTTATAATACAATGTACATATACAAGGGGATAATTATTTACAGATAAACTTCCATGAAAAATTCTACATTGCTTTCATGAGCATGAACACAAGTGCTCAAGGTCGACCCTCACTTCTTCAATGCATAACTTTCCAATCACTTCTCTTTTTGAAAAACTTTTTGGGCATGATAGGCAAGTAATTTTTTTGTATTTTCATTATTTTAATTTTTTTTGTTTCACCCACAACTAAATAGAAACAAAAAGGAAAAACAAAATGTACTTAGTGGAGAAAGCAAACAAGCACACACGAGAATATGAACCCCACGCTATTGCTCCCCGGCAACGGCACCAGAAAAGAGCTTGATAATCCCCAAGTGCAGGGAATCATAGTAGCAATTCCCAAAGGTGGAAGTCATAAGTATGGAGTGTCGAACCCACAAGGAGCTAAGGGTAAGATCAATATTCTCTCAAGTCCTATCTGCCACTAATACGACTCTACGTACACCGAACGTTTGCTTCCAACTAGAAACGACCAATAAAACTACATTGTGGGTATGAAGAGGATAACTTTGCATGATATCGGAGAGCTAAAATATAAAAGTAGGTGTTGTTATCATAAAGTTAGAATATATTACTAAATATTATAAATAGCGAGTGTGGAATAATGATGGATCGGTGTGCGGAATTGTCCTAGGCAATTGTTAACAAGACCGGTGGTTGTCATTGCAATTTCATATGAGGGAGAGGCATAAGCTAACATACTTTCTCTTCTTGGATCATATGCACTTATGATTGGAACTCTAGCAAGCATTCGCAACTACTAAAGATCATTAAGGTAAAACCCAACCATAGCATTAAAGCATCAAGTCCCCTTTATCCCATACGCAACAACCCCCTTACTCGGGTTTGTGTTTCAGTCACTCACCAACCCACTATAAGCGAATGATGAACGTATTGCAACACCCTACAGCGGGAATCCCTCATGCTTGCGTGACACAGAGGGCACAATAGGACATCACCAAAATAAAACATACAACTCATACCAATCTAGATCATCAATACACCCAAAGACAAAGCATATCTACTCAAAACATCATAGGATGGCAACACATCATTGGATCATAATATGTGGCATAAAGCACCATGTTCGAGTAGGGATTACAGCAGGGTGCGGGAGACACTACAAAAAAAGACACATCTGTGACATTTTGGGCCGAACGAAATTTTTTTCTGTCATACATATGACACTTCTATGACGATAATTGTGACAAAACCCGGTATCATCATAGATGTGGTGGGATCCTACTTCTATGACAAAAAATCATGATAGAAAATGGGCTTTTCATCCTGGGCGGGCCGGAGACGCAGCTGCATGACATTCTTTGGGCCGTCCATGACAGAAAAAAACCGTGGTAGAAGCGAGGGGGGGGGGGGAATTTCAGGGAGTTCCCTGTTACGGTGGGAGGTCGGGGGCCGAGCGATGCGCGTTTCTCTCATACACGTACGCGCGTGTGCGCGAGGTGTTGGCTCTAATTGAACCCAAGCGAGGCGTTGGGCTCTAACTGAACCCGAGCGATTGCACAATAGGCTACGTGTTACTGAACCAGAGCGATCGATCGATGGCTGTTAACTAAACCCGATCGAGCGATTCCTTCGCTACTGCTGCTAACTGAAGCCGATCGATGGGATGAACAGTGAGTGTTGCGGGGGGGGGGGGGGGTTGGATGAACAGTGAGCGGTGGCGTTGCCTCTGGATGAACAGGACCCCGTGGTGTGGTGGAGGGCTGGATGAATAGTAGACGGTGGAGGGGTGCCCGTGGAGGGGTGGATGAACAGGACCCCGTGGTGTCGAGGGATGGATGAACAGTAGACGGTGGAGGGGTGCCCGTGGAGGGGTGGTTGAACAGGACCCCGTGGTATGGAGGGCTGGATGAACAGTAGACGGTGGAGGGGTGCCCGTGGAGGGGTGGTTGAACAGGACCCCGTGGTGTGGAGGGCTGGATGAACAGTAGACGGTGGAGGGGTGGTTGAACAGTAGCCGGTGGAGTAGCGCGCGGTGGAGGCTGGATGAACAGGAGCCCGTGGAGGCTAGAGGAGGTCGACGGTGGAGATGAACAGTATCCCGTGGAGTCCCGTTTTGCGGTACGCCACACCCCTCCCGATGAACAGGACCCCCGTTTCGACCATAGCGCTCCAACACAAGTCCGTTTCCTCCGTTTTGCGGTACGCCATACCCCTCCCGATCAACAGGACCCCCGTTTCGACCATAGGAGGTCCGTTTCCTCTGTTTTGCGGTACGCCACACCCCTCCTGATTAACAGGACCCCCGTTTCGACCGTAGGAGGTCCGTTTCCTCCGTTGTGCGGTACGCCACACCCCTCCTGATCACCAGGACCCCCGTTTCGACCGTAGGAGGTTCGTTTCCTCCGTTGTGCGGTACGCCAGGCCTCGCTTCCATCGCCTCTTCCGTCCAAGCCCTCCCGATGAACACGACGCATTCCGTTGCCTCCCCATGAACACGATGATGACACTGTTTCTCCATTCCAACCCAGCCATGTACATGAGCCCTCGCCGTACGTATGCGCGAGTAGGCGTTCGAGACCCCGCCCGTATGTACACATACGTGGCCATATTTTCTTTATTGCACCCTGGCCGCCTCTACTACGACACGTGCGCACCTCTGCATCCACCAGTATATATGTACGTACACGTTCGCGACCAGAATGACAACGCTACGTACGCTTCGACCAGGTGGGTCCCGACTATCAGGCACTTCCTTGCGTGCGAAGATGTAGCTGGTGGGTCCCAGCAGTCAGGGGGCGGAATACGGTGGCCCATTCGGTGGGTCCCCACTGTTAGGTGGAGGAATAATTATTTTTCACATAATAAGGAGGCACTTCCTTGCTGCGGCCGTGGACCCAGCTGTCAGCCTCTCCACGTACAGTCCATGTCCGATGGAAGCCGTTCCTTGACCACGTTGACCACGCCGCGCCAAGAGCACCAGGGCGGTGGATGATGGCGAGGCCTAGGAAGGGGACGACGCGGAGCCGGGGAAGACGCGGCAGTAGATGCCCACGCGTAGAGGAGTACGAGGGCATTGGTTCGCTGTGGTGTGAGGCTGCCGTCGCAGCAGAGTAACAGGGGGTGTGGGTGAGTAGAGGGATGGCCTGGCCAACGGTGGGAGTAGTAGGGGGCGGTGAGGCCTCCGCCGCATCGCAGCCGGCCACGGGAGGCAGGAGCATGAGGCACGACCGGCACTGGTTTGGGCGGCTGGAGCAAGAAGACCAGAGGTTGAAGAAGCACTACGGCCGTTGGATGGACATCGTACGGTCACTGGAGCTAGAATAGTGCATATTGACTAAGTTGACAAATTCCTCCGTCCCCGTCAACTTAGTAGGCCCACAAGTCAGCCTGCCACTATACTGGGTCCCAGCTAACATGGGGAGTATTCATTTTTTTGTGCGTAATAAGGAGGCACTTCCTTGCGTGCGAAGATATAGCTGGTGGGTCCGACATGTCAGCGGCGGTAATGTTTTTTTCACGAAATACAGAGGCCCTTTCGGTGGGTCCCTGATGTCAGGTGGAGGAATCATTATTTTGCGCGTAATAAGGAGGCATTTCCTTGCGTGCGGCCATGGACTCGGCTGTCGGCCTCTCCACGTACAGTCCACTTCAGATGCATGTCGGTCATTGACCACGTTGACCAGGCCGCGCCGAGAGCACCAAGGCAGTGGACGACGGCGAGGCCTAGGAAGGGAACGACACGGAGGCAGGGAGGGCTCTGAAGTTGTTTCCCACGTAGAGGGGACTACGACTGTATGAGGGTTTACTGGTTCATCTGCTGTCGCCGGAGAATAACAGCAGGTATAGGTGAGTAGAGGGATGGCTAGGCTAGCGATGGGAGTATGGTGGGGTGGTGAGGCCTGCGCGGCAGCACAGCCGGCCGCGGGGAGGAGGGAGCAGGCAGTCCCGCCGGCGCTTGTTTGAGAGGCTGGAGCAGGAAGAGTAGAGATTGAAGAAGCACGACGGCCGTTGGATGGACATCCAACAGTCACTGCTTGTGCGTCAGCCTTTTTTTAGGAAAGCCTCAAATCTGTGGAAAACAGCATACAGCTCATCTGCCATTATTTCTAATAATTTTCAGCCCATTTTCAAATTCTTAAGGTTTTTTTGGAGCCCATATTCTTTTTGTTAGCATTACAACCCAAATTGCGGCCACGGTTAAAAAATTATACGAAATTTTGCATATTTCGGTGTGGTCTAAACTATTTTTAATCCCGAAATTTCGACTCACATTCAAACTGATTTTCAAAATAAATGTATATCAATATAAAATCCAAAAAATTATCCACGCATAAAAATTAATGTAATTTAAAATCTTGAAATGAAAAAAAAGATATTTGAAACTAATTGCCGGTTTGATGTGTTTTAAAAATGTACCGCCCATTTCTCATTACTGATGGGCCATTTTCTCGGCCAGCCGAATGAAAGATCTCCTCGTCTTGAAAGATTTGCAGCCCAGCAGGACTGACAAAGCGACTTACTTGGCAAATCACAAAAAAACTGGGCTGTGGCCGTGGACCCAGCTGTCAGCCTCTCCACATACAGTACTCTTCCGATGGAAGTCATTCCTTGACCACGTTGACCACGCCACGCAGAGAGCACCACGGCGGTGGACGACGACGAGGCCTAGGAAGGGGACGACGCGGAGCCGGGGAAGATGCGGCAGTGGAAGCCCGCGCGGAGAGGAGTACGAGGGTTCACTGGTTCGGCTGCGGTGTGAGGCTGCCGTCGCCGCAGGGCCTGGACAGCGGTGGGAATAGTAGGGGGCGGTGAGGCCTCCGCGGCAGCACAGCCGGCCATGGGAGGCAGGAGCATGCGACACGACCGGCGCTGCTTTGGGCGGCTGGAGCAAGAAGACCAGAGGTTGAAGAAGCACTACGCCCATTGGATGGACATCGTACGGTCAGTGGAGCTAGAATCGTTCATATTGACTAAGTTGGCAAAGCCCTCCGTCCCCGTCAACTTTGTTGGCCCACAAGTCATCCTCCCACTATGGTGGGTCCTAGCTAGCAGGGGGTATTCATTTTTTTGTGCGTAATAAGGAGGCACTTCCTTGCGTGCGAAGATATAGCTAGTGGGTCCGACATGTCAGCGGGGGGAACATTTTTTTCACAAAATACAGAGGCCCTTCCGGTGGGTCTCAGCTGTCAGGTGGAGGAATCATTATTTTGCGCGTACAGTCCACGGCCGATGGATGTCATTCGTTGACCAAGTTGACCAGGCCGCGCCGAGAGCACCATGTCGATGGACGACGGCGTGGCCTAGGAAGGGAACGACACAGAGCCGGGGAAGACTAGGCAATGGTTGCCCACACGGTGGGGAGTACGAGGGTTTACTGGTCCAGCTACCGTTGCCGGAAAATAACAGGAGGTGTGGGTGAGTAGAGGAATGGCCTGGCCAGCAATGAAGTAGGGTGGGGCGGTGCGGCCTGTGCGGCAGAATAGCCGGCCATGGGAGGCGGGAGCAGGCAGTCCCACCGGAGCTGGTGTGACACCCCAGAATTTTAACCTCGTTTTATTAATTAAAATTTTGCCAGGGAATTTAAACTTCTATTTTCTGGATTTTTGCCTTTGTTTTCAGGGCCTTTCTTTACCATATTATTATGGAGTTTTAACCTCAAGTGAAAAACTTTCCAAAAATATTATTGGACTTGTTTAACCTCTCAAGAAAAACATTTCTATTATCAGTGGAGTTTATTTGCATAATTGTTTTTCTCTGAGCTTTTGTCCTTAAAAAGATTTTTCATTAATTTTGGAGCTCTTTTTGAACTACAACCACTTGATAAATTTATTTAAAATTTTCACCAAAATTTGGAGATGTCATGTGATGTTTTCAAATCACTTTTATGCAAAAATGTATTTCATTCATTTAATATTTTGAGCTCTACACCAAGTTTCAAAATCTGGTCCAGAGAGCAATTTTGCACTACAACCTACTTAAACATTTCTTTAAAACTTCCACCAAAATTATGGGATGTTCATAGGAGTATATTATGCAACTTTATGCAAAAACCCTTTTATGTTCTTTGAAAAAGTTGAGGGAATCAACCTCTTTTACTTTCTCGTCCAGTTTGACTTTTTCTACTGCATCCCTATTAAATTTTGCTCTAGTGACCATGTGCTTTCTCCTACTTATAGCCCATCTTGCAAAACCCTTAAGTCTAGGAGAGTGGACTCATTGGAGGATTTTAAATGCATGCAAGCCTGCCTTTTTCTTTCTGTCCAGAACTGAAGATTGGCAAAACTTACACTATCAAGTTTGAGCTTTTGACAAACTAACTAGCCTAGACCTGTTAAACCTTAGGGGATTTGGAACCCTCTGGCATGCCGTGGCATTCTGCCGAACACGCAGCGTGCGTGCTCTGGGCGCGCCCAGAGCGCATGTTTTGCACTCGCGTGCACCGAGCCGCCGCGTCCCGTGCCACCACCCCCGCGCTGTTCCGGCCCTTCCCCTCTCCCAGTCGACGCACCCGGTCCCCTCCCGCGCCGCAGAGTCACCCCTAGCGCCCAACAGCGCCGCCGTCAGGTCGGCAACGGCGGCTAGCGGGCGGCCACAGTGAGCTCTGCCATGGACGGCGCCGCCCGCGACACCGGCGCTCGCTAGCTGCCCCCTTGTACGGCTCAAGCTCATCCGCAACCTTGTCCGCAAGCCCTCGTCGCCGCCACGTCGCCCTAGCTACAGAATGACGGTCGACGGTGTTCTTATCCTCGGCCATCGTCGAAACCGCCCCCGACCGCCTATATAAGGACCCCCCCCCCCGAGCTCGCCAAACCCTCAAGCAACCCCTCTCACCCTCTCACTGATCCTCCCGTAGAAGTAGAAGGAGCGGAGATGGTTGTCTTCTTCCTCTCTGGCAACCACAGCCGCCGCCACTGTCTCGATCGTTCCGGCGCCACTAGGGCCTCCCCCTCTCCACTCTCTTCACCAGAAGCCTCCTCTCCGTCTCGTGAGTCCATCCCCCTGCCCAATTCCGACCAGGAACCACCGGAGGCAAGAATCCACTCTGCCCGACGGCCACCGCCCGCTGCGGAGCTCGCCGCCGGCACCTCCGTCCACCCCAGGGACCGTAGCGACCACTGATGGGACCGCCTCGACCCCCTGAGCCCGCGGATGGCTTTGGTTTCTCGAACGGTGCCGCCGTTCACCGGCGAGCATCGCCGGAGCCTCGCCCCGCTCGAACAGAGGAGGGAGAAGGGGCGCCGTGACTGGTCGAACCTGACCAGTGGGCCCCCTGGACCCACTGTCGGTGACCCACGCACCCATCCACGCTGGATAAGTGGAAGCGTAAAGTTCCAGAGTACGTCTCCCCCACCCCGAAAGCGTATTCCTTTTTGAATCGTTTTCTTTTCTGTTTTATTTTAAAAACAGATTTGACCTAAACTTTGACTGGCTATAACTTTTAAAATATAAATCCAAATGACTTGGTTCTTTTTCTGTTGTTTCTCAAATATTGTCTAGTTTATTTTCATATTTATTTCAAAATTTTCCAAGCAACTTTTTTGTACTGTTTTTAAATTATGTGTTAATTTAAATATTTCCAAAAATAGGATTTGTTAGAGAGAGAGGAAAACTTTCAAAGTTTTGGAATGCACCCTGACTCTCCACACCTTGAAGGCAAGCATTCTGAACCCTCGCATAATATTTTGTGGGTTGTTTGATACGGTTATAATACCACCTCGACGTGAAGCATTAGTTAGTTTTATGTGATGATATGATCATACGCATTGAGTGCATAACGAAAATGCTTGCTGTTGGAAATGGTTATACTTGTGATAGCAATCACCCTCATATGCCCTCATGCCTACCGGGAACGATCCGGGAAAGTCACTGTCTTGGGGAGACATGAGCTTGTCCCTCGTCGAGACGGTTATGAACGGTGGGGCAGGGGAGGTATGATGAGTGGTGGTTGTGTCTGATGGATATGAAATATTACTCTTGAGCTAACCATGCAGGAAATACTAAAACCTCCTGAGTCGACCATAGATCGAGTATTGTTCCGGTAACCCCCATACTTGTTTTGTACTACCACTTGTCCCTGCCACAGGTAGGGTACGGTTCGGTAAGTTGTCAACCCCTTTCCTAGCACACACCGTACAGAGAGGCCATGGTGGAAGATACCGGAGGCCTCTGGTAGGCATGCCACCTGGTCCGGGGGCATGGGTGTTTTTGGTTGTAGCCGAAGGGTGTAGCTCCCCCAGTTTGCGCGCGGTATAAATTTTGTGATCCCATGCTACGTCGAGGTTGTAGCCTCCCCACTTAGAGTTTTGCTTAACAGGTGTCAAGGGTGATTCTAGACACCGGTGAGTTTGGCTGGTGTGTGCGGTTAGGTGTGTTTTCAATTAAAAGAACGTAGACGGAATTAGTCCCAATGGACTAAAGGAATCCCTTACTCGTGGGTAAAGAGTACACCCTCTGCAGAGATATTAAACCTATTCGAATAGCCGTGTCCACGGTTAAGGACTACAGTCTGGGATGGGTCAAGTGTCAGTCTTTGTGTTGGTCTTCGGAGGAGAATCTACTAAACCAGAATATTGATTATGACTTGTGTTATATGTTGGCTATGATCATTATCATTGTGGACTGACCGTTTGCATTATTTGAAATAATGAATATCCCTGGGACGGTACCACCTCCTGGATATTCACTGTGATTGTGTTTATATATAAGCCCTTTATGTGGCGTCGCTCAGACGCCCGACTGTGGCATGTTTGTTATTCCATTTACTTATAAGCCCTTTATGTGGTGTCGCACAGACGCCCGACTGTGGCATGTTTGTTATTCCATTTACTTATAAGCCCTTTATGTGGTGTCGCACAGACGCCCGACTGTGGCATGTTTGTTATTCCATTTACTTATAAGCCCTTTATGTGGTGTCGCACAGACGCCCAACTGTGGCATGCTTGTTATCCCTTTTATATATAAGCCCCTTTCTGTGGTGTCGCTCAGACGCCCGACTGAGGCATGCTTCATATTATTATCCTTTCGAGGCGTCGCTTCAGACACCCGATCGGTGCATTATATTTTACACCCTGATTGTTCACTCATGATTTATTTAAATGATCTACTTACGTGCAGCATGAACCTTATTTCATAACTGACGAAGTGATCAAAGAATATTTTTAAAGCATGATTATCAGTGGCTATATTATACCTGTGTTCTTAATGTTTGCGAGTACATTCAAAGTACTCACTGGCTTGTCCCTGGCTATTGTCTTGGCCAGATTTTCTTGCGTGGAGAGGAGCGTTGTGATGACAGCCTCGGACCCTACGCTATGGTGATAGCAGCCTCGCGAAGATAGGAGTTATCCTGGTCAGCTGTTCCTGTGGGAAACAGAGTCCCATAGACTCCGATGATCCACAAATTGTTTACGCCATCAACCACTAGAAACCAATTGTTGTACTCATAGGCCAGAATGGTCTTGTACTACATATTTTGTATTTTGCTTGGAGTTTCTGTATCAAGTTGGTGCCTCATCAGCTAACAGTAATCCTGGGGCTGGTGAGCACAAGGGCCGCTTTTTGGGAAATTAATACCCCGAAAATCCGGTCCTGACAAACTTGGTATCAGAGCCAGGCTGACCATTGACTAATCCTATCTTAGCCAGGTCGAAAACCTAGGTAAACCAACCCACCAGACCTTAACAAAACCCCGGCCAAGCCTCTCGCGTAAGATAGCCACACAGTGAGCCCGACACCTTTTGGCAGTCGGTGCCCAACCTATCAGCCTAGTCTGTCGATCACACGCCAGTGACCGACACCTAAATAGTATTTTTCTCAAGCGTGTGAAGGAAGACTCCGTCCCCTTTTTCTATAAAAAGGGCACGCTCGCCTCAGCCCAGCACAGCACAGCCTCTACCCCAAACCGAGCTAGGATGCCTGGCCCCATTGTTCACAATGAGACCACAGCAACCAACCTTGGAGGTTTTGTGACCGTGCTAGCAAACCTCACCCGTCGTGCCTTTGCATTAGAAGAGCCCCCAGAATATGTTGTGTACCAAGGGTCCATGAGCGGTGAGAGCCGCCAATTTTGGGCCACTATGCACGTCTATGGTAGGGGTCTATCGCCAGAACGCCCCTACAGGTTCACCGGAAGGACAACTTCCTTTGAGCCACAAGCCATCCAACTAGCTGCTCAAGAAGCTATAGTTCAACTCTGGCACTTGTGGCCCAGAGTTAACTGTCGCTCGTTCTACTACTACCCCAGCCATGATGGGTATGGTAGACCACCCCAAGTCGCCAACGGAGACCACGAAACAGACCCTGCATTATTGCATCTGGTGCGCTATGTAAGTGCACTAGAGGGTCTATTCGATCAAATCACCCTTGATCTGATCGCAGCTCGTGGAGACCTGATCCGCAGGGCCCCAGCAAGAAGAGAAGATGAGCCCGACGCCGACAACGCAGTCGTGCTGTTCGGACAACCGATCGAGACCTTGAGGTCAGCCCCAGCCAGCAACCAAGGTCCTTTGATGACCCCAGAAGTGCTTCGTCGCCTTTTGGGAACCCACTCCAACGGGATTGTGGCCAACAATCCCCGCCATGGTCATCAACGCTACCCCGACCCTGCAGTTCCTCAACCCCCTCCGGCTAACCCTGATGGTGAAGCCAATGGAGAAGCCTCGACATCCACAAGGCACGCCCGCTTGGACGTAAACGAGGTGGACTGAGTCACTCGAGTAGTACCAAGTCTCAGTATGTGCACACCCTATGATTGCGTGATCTTGAAACGCCACAATGTTACCTGCTTATGCGCCCCTAATTTAAATAGTAGCTGTGTTGATGTACGGCTACATTTTTAATTCCGGGCGTAGCTACCAAAACCAACCCCGACGGCACCCACAGTAACACGTCACTTCTGCGAGATGTGTGTATCTGTGGCTTTGACCCCGATCCCCATGAGAGCAGAACCCACAAACCCGTTGCCCCTCACCGCGGTAAATAACCCAGCCCGGTCACTATATAAAAGGCCACCTCTTGACCTTGCCAAGTACCCCTCATCTTGTGCGCAACCCTCACAACCACTTCTTGCCATGCCGAGCCCTAGCATTTATCTGAGAACCCTAGATGCAACCCCGGGTAGCTTTGTTAATATATTGTGGGACTTTACCTGCAGTACCATGGGTTCTACCCAGCCACCCCTGTACGAGCTACTCAAATCGAGGATCACCTCTTCCACCTCGAAATATTGGGCAGCAGTGCACATCCCTCCCGTAGACTCAAACCAAGACCCGACGGAAGTCTCCTTCCTAGGGAAATCTATGCCGACTCCACAGATGGCCATAGAAGCGGCTGCACATGAAGCGCTTGTTCGTCTTCGATTTGCGGTGCCCTATGCCAGCGAACGAGGGTATTACTACTTTCCGAGCCGTGCAGCACCCGGAGAAGTAGCAACCTTTCCCGGTGGACGGACTGAGAGAGACCCAGTACTGGCAAACCTTGCCCAGTATGTCATCGCTCAAGAGTATTTGACCCAGCGAGTGATGAGTTATCTCCAGAGCCTCGCTGATCTAAATCCTCAGATCGCCATCGGCAGACCACTAAGGCCCGGCCAGGAGAGACACGTTCATCGACTGATCAATCCGCTTCCCCCGATAGAAGAAGAGTGCACCCCAATACCAGAGTCGTTTTCTCGGGACCCCGTCTAGTTGCCGTTTTCATTCTAGACGTCACTACTATGTTCTTTTGTTCTCGCATTTAGCTAAGTGTTGTAACTCATGCGTGTTATTCTAAATCTTGTGCGATGAGATAAATGTTTGGTTTCAATTGTGGGGAGTAGTTTTTGCTGCTGTAACTTTTGATTAACTAATTTCCTCTCGCGAAAAATCCTGGAGTGAGATTTCTTTTCCCTGAGCTGCTGCAGCGTATATCTCCTCACGACATAGATTTTTATTCACGCAGCACCACGACAATAGTCTCACAGCCACAACCACTCGAACACATACACTACTTGCAACACCACGTAACCATGTTGCATCTGGCTAATCACCTCCCTAATACACCACAGTCTCTGGAGGAGGGATTAGTGGGAATCATCCAGGTGCAAGTTACCTCCCGCACACCGACAACAGTTAGCACCCGACACCCCACCTACTCCTCATGACCACCGCCACTGCGGAGAGCCAACACTCGACCGGCAGCATCACAACGATCATCAAGGATCATCGCACACAGGAGCACGGAGAGCCCCAGCAATGCCGCCAGCCCTCCGCACACCAGGATCACGTACCAGTCCGGCATCGCCTCCGCCATTAGAGCCTCACCCGAGCTTCTGTAAACGGAAATGGAGGAGGGAGAAGGAGAAGGAGAAGCGAGGCCAGGTGTGAGGAAGAAGAGAGAAGCACCTCGGCCGTTTTATAGCTCGAGCTCGGTGTATGGTGGGCGAAGTCCACCAGCGCCGCTCGTCGCCCGATCGCCGGTGTTCGGAGGCGAATCCGCAAGCAGTGCCGACAGCACGCTGGCCCGCGAGGTGAGTGCACGCTGCACCGGCAGCTAGCACGCCACGCACTACCGCGGTACGGCCTAGATGCCCTACGCGCTAAACATCGCCGGTGGAGAAAGCGCGGAAAGCGCGCGGGAGAGAGGAAGAAGAGAGAACCAGAGGAAGAAGAATAGGCTGAGAGTGGGCCCCGGGTCCACCTGTCAGCGAGAGAGAGCACTATGCGCTCGGGTACGACCAGCGTATTTTTAAATTTAGAATTTATTCTAAATTTACTGTATCCAGCGTAGAAATCTCTCGTTTTCCCCCTAACCATAGATTTTTCCACGCAGCGCCAGTGTTCCACACTGTGGTATTACACCACTTATTGCCCTCTCACTGTAGGCACATTTTTATTGCATATATTTTCTTAAAACAGCTTTTAACAAATCTCGAGGACGAGATTTTTCTTAAGGGAGGTAGTGTTGTGACACCCCAAAATTTTAACCTTGTTTTATTAATTAAAATTTTGCCAGGGAATTTAAACTTCTATTTTCTGGATTTTTGCCTTTGTTTTCAGGGCCTTTCTTTACCTTATTATTATGGAGTTTTAACCTCAAGTGAAAAACTTTCCAAAAATATTATTGGACTTGTTTAACCTCTCAATAAAAACATTTCTATTATCAGTGGAATTTATTTGCATAATTATTTTTCTCTGAGCTTTATTCCTTAAAAAGATTTTTCATTAATTTTGGAGCTCTTTTTGAACTACAACCACTTGATAAATTTATTTAAAATTTTCACCAAAATTTGGAGATGTCATGTGATGTTTTTCAATCACTTTTATGCAAAAATGTATTTCATTCATTTAATATTTTGAGCTCTACACCAAGTTTCAAAATCTGGTCCAAAGAGCAATTTTGCACTACAACCTAATTAAACATTTCTTTAAAACTTCCACCAAAATTATGGGATGTTCATAGGAGTATATTATGCAACTTTATGCAAAAACCCTTTTATGTTCTTTGAAAAAGATGAGTGAATCAACCTCTTTTACTTTCTGGTCCAGTTCGACTTTTTCTACTGCATCCCTATTAAATTTTGCTCTAGTGACCATGGCCTTTCTCCTACTTATAGCCCATCTTGCAAAACCCTTAAGTCCAGGAGAGTGGACTCATTGGAGGATTTTAAATGCATGCAAGCCTGCCTTTTTCTTTCTGTCCAGAACTGAAGATTGGCAAAACTTACACTATCAAGTTTGAGCTTTTGACAAACTAACTTCACCACCCTCTCTTTCATCTAAAGAGACCCCAATCTAGAAATTTGGGCCACCCCAAGAGTTGCCTAGATGCACTTAGCATTCTGTCGAACACCTTGAGTGTATGAGCAGATTTGGCATGATTATTGGTTTACTTTGTGATCTTGATCCCTTGACCTAGCCATCTTGTCCACTAAACACCTAGATGGCCCTAGCCTAGACCTGTTAAACCTTAGGGGATTTGGAACCCTCTGGCATGCCGTGGCATTCTGCCGAACACGCAGCGTGCGTGCTCTAGGCGCGCCCAGAGTGCACGTTTTGCACGCACGTGCACCGAGCCGCCGCGTCCCGTGCCGCCACCCCCGCGCCGTTCCGGCCCTTCCCCTCTCCCAGTCGACGCACCCGGCCCCCTCCCGCGCCGCAGAGTCGCCCCTGGCGCCCAACAGCGCCGCCGTCAGGTCGGCAATGGCGGCTAGCGGGCGGCCACAGTGAGCTCTGCCATGGATGGCGCCGCCCGCGCCACCGGCGCTCGCCAGCTGCCCCCTTGTACAGCTCAAGCTCATCCGCAACCTTGTCCGCAAGCCCTCGTCTCCGCCACATCGCCCTAGCTACAGAATGACGGTCGACGGCGTTCTTATCCTCGGCCATCGTCGAAACCGCCCCCGACCGCCTATATAAGGACCCCCCAAGCTCGCCAAACCCTCAAGCAACCCCTCTCACCCGCTCACTGATCCTCCCGTAGCAGTAGAAGGACCGGAGATGATCGTCTTCTTCCTCTCCAGCAACCACAGCTGCCGCCACTGTCTCGACCGTTCTGACGCCACACCAGGGCCTCCCCCTCTCCACTCTCTTCACCAGAAGCCTCCTCTCCGTCTCATGAGTCCATCCCCCTGCCCAATTCCGACCAGGAACCACCGGAGGCAAGAATCCACACTGCCCGACGGCCACCGCCTGCTGCAGAGCTCGCCGTCGGCAACTCCGTCCACCCCAGGGACCGTAGCAACCACCGACGGGACCGCCTCGACCCCCTGAGCCCGCGGATGGCTTCTGTTTCTCGAACGGTGCCGCCGTTCGCCGGTGAGCATAGCCGGAGCCTCACCCCGCTCGGACAGAGGAGGGAGAAGGGGCACGGCGACTAATCAAACCTGACCAGTGGGCCCCCTGGATCCACTGTCAGTGACCCACGCGCCCATCCACGCTGGATAAGTGTAAGTGTAAAGTTCCAGAGTACGTCTCCCCCACCCCGAAAGCGTATTCCTTTTTGAATCGTTTTCTTTTCTGTTTTATTTTAAAAACAGATTTGACCTAAACTTTGACTGGCTATAACTTTTAAAATATAAATCCAAATGACTTGATTCTTTTTGTGTTCTTTCTCAAACATTGTCTAGTTTATTTTCATATTTATTTCAAAATTTTCCAAGCAACTTTTTTGTATTGTTTTTAAATTATGTGTTAATTTAAATATTTCCAAAAATAGGATTTGTTGGAGAGAGAGGAAAACTTTCAAAGTTTTGGAATGCACCCTGACTCTCCACACCTTGAAGGCAAGCATTCTGAACCCTGGCATAATATTTTGTGGGTTGTTTGATACGGTTATAATACCACCTCGACGTGAAGCATTAGTTATTTTTATGTGACGATATGATCATACGCATTGAGTTCATAACGAAAATGCTTGCTGTTGGAAATGGATGTACTTGTGATAGCAATCACCCTCATACGCCCTCATGCCTACCGGGAAGGATCCGGGAAAGTCGTTGTCTTGGGTAGACACGAGCTTGTCCCTCGTCAAGACGGTTATGACCCGTGGGGCAGGGGAGGTATGATGAGTGGTGGTTGTATCTGATGGATATGAAATATTACTCTTGAGCTAACCATGCAGGAAATACGAAAACCTCCCGAGTCGACCATAGATCGAGTCTTGTTCCGGTAACCCCCATACTTGTTTCGTACTACCACTTGTCCCTGCCACAGGTAGGGTACGGTTCAATAAGTTGTCAACCCCTTTCCTAGCACACACCGTACAGAGAGGCCATGGTGGAAGATACCGGAGGCCTCCGGCAGGCATGCCACCTGGTCCGAGGGCATGGGTGTTTTCGGTTGTAGCCGAAGGGTGTAGCTCCCCCAGTTTGCGCGCGGTATAAATTTTGTGATCCCATGCTACATCGAGGTTGTAGCCTCCCCACTTAGATTTTTGCTTAACAGGTGTCAAGGGTGATTCCATACACCGGTGAGTTTGGCTGGTGTGTGCGGTTAGGTGTGTTTTCAATTAAAAGACCGTAGACGGAGTTAGTCCCGATGGACTAAAGGAATCCGTTACTCATGGGTAAAGAGTACACCCTCTTCAGAGATATTAAACCTATTAGAATAGCCGTGTCCATGGTTAAGGACTACAATCTGGGATGGGTCAAGTGTCGGTCTTCGGAGGAGAAACTACTAAACCAGAATATTGATTATGACTTGTGTTATATGTTGGCTATGATCATTATCATTGTGGACTAACCGTTTGCATTATTTGAAATAATGAATATCCCTGGGACGGTACCACCTCCTGGATATTCACTGTGATTGTGTTTATATATAAGCCCTTTATGTGGCGTCGCTCAGACGCCCGACTGTGGCATGTTTGTTATTCCATTTACTTATAAGCCCTTTATGTGGTGTCGCACAGACGCCCGACTATGGCATGTTTGTTATTCCATTTACTTATAAGCCCTTTATGTGGTGTCGCACAGACGCCTGACTGTGGCATGCTTGTTATCCCTTTTATATATAAGCCCCTTTCTGTGGTGTCACTCAGACGCCCGACTGAGGCATGCTTCATATTATTATCCTTTCGAGGCGTCACTTCAGACACCCGATCGGTGCATTATATTTTACACCCTGATTGTTCACTCATGATTTATTTAAATGATCTACTTGCGTGCATCATGAACCTTATTTCATAACTGATAAAGTGATCACAGACTATTTTTAAAGCATGATTATCAGTGTCTATATTATACCTGTGTTCTTAATGTTTGCGAGTACATTCAAAGTACTCACTGGCTTGTCCCTGGCTATTGTCTTGGCCAGATTTTCTTGCGTGGAGAGGAGTGTTGTGATGACAACCCCGGAACCTACGCTATGGTGATAGCAGCCTCGCGAAGATAGGAGTTATCCTGGTCAGCTGTTCCTGTGGGAAACGGAGTCCCATAGACGCCGATGATCCGCAAACCGCTTCCGCCATCAACCACTAGAAACCAATTGTTGTACTCATAGGCCAGAATGGTCTTGTACTACATATTTTGTATTTTGCTTGGAGTTTCTGTATCAAGTGGGTGCCTCATCAGCTAACAGTAATCCTAGGGCTGGTGAGCACAGGGGCCGCTTTTTGGGAAATTAATACCCCGAAAATCTGGTCCTGACAGCTGGTTTGGGCGGCTGGAGCAAGAAGATCAGATATTGAAGAAGCAGCACGGCCGTTGGATTACTGCTGCTAGAATCGTTTGTGGACTAAGTTGACAAAGCCAAAGTACACATCGACCTAGTAGACCCACAAGTTAGCCTCCAAATCTGTCCCAAATAGCATACAGCCCGAAATTTCTAGCCAGATTCAAATTAATTTTAAATCTAAATATACCTTAATTTTAATTCAATGAAATTTTACCCGCACAAAAACAATGAAATCTAAAATATCAAAATCTGAAAGAAAATAGTATTTTGGAACTAATTGTCTGTTTGCTGTATTTTTTCATTTTGCAGCCCATTTCTTATTACTTATAGCCCATTTCTTATTACTTATAGCCCATTTTCTGGGCAAAATGCATCCCCCTCCTCGTCTTGAAAGATTTCCGGCGCAGCAGGGCGTAGAAAAGCAAGTAGGCCTACGTTGGTTATTCTGCAAAAAAATAGCTGGCTAGCAATTTTCAGAAAGGAAAAAAACAAACTGGGCTGGTCATGTGCTAAACATATGAAATAAAAGCCTGGGCTAGATGGGCCACGGGTCCCGCACAACCCAGTTGATAACCTTCTCCGTCCCGAAAAAACAAAATTACTGCGCGCACTGCTGGGTCCCTACTGTCATCCTCACCATGTACAGTCATCTCCTTATTCCTCTCGGTTGTTGACCATGTTGACAACATCGGAGGGCGGTGCCGCGGCGAGCGAACCAAGGCGGAGGACGATGGTGAGGCCTCGGACGGGAACGAACAGGAGACGGGGCAGATCACAGCCAGCCGTGGTAGGCGGGAGCAGGCGGTCCCGCCGGCGCTGGTTTGGCTTTGGCAGCTCGAGGAAGAAGAGACTGAAGAAACGCGATAGACGTTGAATGTCAATCCAACGGTCAAGGTTGGCACAATCGTTTGTTGACTAAGCAGACACCAAGTAGCATACTTTTTTATATATAGGAAGAAAACTGTGAGGAAAATGCGTTCGTCTGCCGTCCTCCTCACAGGGAACGTTCGCCACATAAGTGACTAGCACCCTTGGTTTTCAACCAAGAGGTCTTGGGTTCGAGTTCCAGGAACTCTCAATTTTGTCCTCCTTCCTTCCTCGCAAAAAAAGGGAAAGAAAATCAAAGACTTGGGAAGGCGTACAGAACAAGCTAGTGTACCAGTAGAGACGTTGCCAAGTTTTAGAAAAAAGAAAGACGTGCTCCTATAGCTGGTTCGAATACAAACCTAGACTATGACTATATATGGTGCTATGCTACTCTGCAAGTAATGAAACTGACATATCCAACGTTCGCTTCTCCTCTTCTCTACTTACTCTGCCTAGCATCAGAAGCTCTGACCGCAGCAAGCATGTTCGCTGGCTGCTCGTCCACCTGCTCTTCAGCAGGCAACAACCAGATATGCGCCAAGTCGCAACCCGTACCATCACCTATGGGTCTCATCACACCCTCGCCGGCATGCGCACCGTAGCCGATTGCTCATCGCAACCCGCTGCCGTTTGTGTGGTGCCACTACTGCAAATCACGCAGAGTCATCCGTCGCGTCTCAACCACAATCCGCAACCCTGGCCGTGTCTTCTACAAATGCCCGAATCATGGGGTAATAATATTTTTAAGTGTTGTTCTGCTGCTTTTAGTTGCTGATTTTTTTTAATAGTTTGGTTGATGATCTACCAATTTGATTCGTGCAGAAAAGGGAGGATTTGTGTGAAGTTGCTCATGTGGGGGAATGCAACTACGCTGATTATTTGGTTAGCCGAGGAATCCCAATACCAGCATGTTGGGGTGTTGGACAAGTAACTGAAGGAACGACAGAAGAGGAAGATGCAGAGCACAAGGTTAAAGATGCAGTTCCTCTGATCATGGCCAAGCATCAGCTGCTGAACGGCCTTGACAGCAATGAGGAGATGAAAGAGCTTGTGAAGATAATGGGCAAAATCGATGTGCTCTGTAGGATGATTGTCTCTTTTTATGCAGTGTATGTAGCACTCGTGATGTATTCAGTGGCTACGACATGAGCACTTTGCTGAAACTAGTAATGAATGAAACCTGTGTAGCAGGCTGGGCGTAGTGTTTTGAACATCTAATGATTTCTATAAATGGAAATCAAGGGGTATACCCTTTTTCTCATATAAATAAATAAATAGCAGAGGCCCTGTCGGGTCAGCTTTGTTCTCATTCGAAGACGTCGAGCAAATTGTAGTCCAACAGCAAACTGTGTCATCAAATTCAAGTTTCACAGCCAAATATGAGTACAACTAAACAACAATGTCATCATGTTTTAGTTGTCATATAATCACCAAACACAAATCAGCATACATAACAAGTGATGTTCTCACAGCAAAATACTAAACAACATGTTCATCAGGTTTCAGTTGTCATAGCAAACACAATTTCACATAGTAGATAAAAAACATCTTCTAACAGGCAAATACGACAAAAGCAATGTAATCATCATCCGCAGCAGCAGGGCAACCCTTGTACCGGATTTACAAGAAACATTTGCAAACCTATGCAAGATCAATCTCAAGCTGAACCCTGAGAAGTGCGTCTTCGGCGTCCCGTTCAGCAAGCTTCTCGGGTTCTTTGTGTCGCAACGTGAGATAGAGGCCAATCCGGACAAGATCAAAGCTATAGAACAGATTGAAGCGCCCAAGCGGGTCAAGGATGTACGTTGGCTTGCTGGTTGCGTTACCGCCATGAGTAGGTTCATTTCCAAGTCCGCCGAGCGCGCCCTTCCCTTTTTCAAGATTTTGAAAAAGGCGGGCCCGATGGAATGGACGCCAGAAGCCAAAGCAGCATTGCAAGATTTGAAGAGGTATCTCTCCTCCACGCCAATACTACTTGCGCCTAGGCCATAAGAACTGTTGCTACTATACCTGGCGGCGACAAACTAGGTGGTCAGCGCCGCGCTAGTGGCGCAGAGAGAGATTGATGACGAGGTGATAGCAGCGACAGAGCCTGATGTCGTTGGTGCAGAGACGACACGGCCGGTTGGAGTGCCGCCAAGGAAGAAGATGATGCAGCACCCGGTCTACTTTGTTAGCTCCCTTCTGCAGGGGCTAGATCAAGGTACTCCGGGTGTGCAGAAACTGCTCTTCGGCCTTCTTTTGGCCTCGAGGAAGCTGCGTCACTACTTCCAGGTGCACGAGATCACCATCGTTACTCGCCTCCCTCTGCAATGAATATTGCACAATCCAGACGCAACGGGAAGAATTGTGGAATGGGCACTGGAGCTGTCCAGCTTTGGCCTCAAGTTTGAGAGTAGCTCGACGATTCAAAGCCGAGTCCTGGCGGAGTTCGTTGCAGAATGGACCGCGACGCCTGATGAAGAAGCCCAGGAGACTGCTCTCCCCGGCAAGGAGGAAAGCTGCGACTGGATCATGTACTTTGATGGAGCTTTCTCCGTACAGGGCGCCGGGGCTGGCATACTGCTTGTCGCGCCCACCGGAGAGCACCTCAAGTACGTGGTCTAGATGCACTTCCCTAGGGAGGTATCAACGAACAATACTGCTGAATACGAGGGGTTGCTCGCTGGTCTTAGGATCGCGGCAGACCTCAGAATCAAGAAACTCATTGTCAGGGGTGACTCGCAACTTGTCATCAAACAAGTCAACAAAGATTACCAGAGCCCGTTGATGAAGGCCTACGTCGATGAAGTGAGAAAGATGGAAGAGCGTTTTGATGGTATATAGGTGGAGCACGTCCCCCGGGCAAAGAACAACATCGCCGATTACCTGTCAGAACGCGCTGCCCTCAAGCTACCTGTGGAACCAGGTACCTTTGTGCTTCAGCTAACTCAACCATCCGTCGATCCATCAACAGAGCAAAACAAGAGGAGGAAATCAGGGCCTAGCAAGTACTTTCCCGTCGAGCTCCCCAGAGCCGCCGGCAAGGATGTTGCCGGAGACACTGAGCCCGCCACGGGACGGCTAGCTCCAGCGGAGGGTCAAGCACTTGCTGTCGAGAGAGCTGCTCCTATAGCGGAGGAAATGCCTTTAGTTCTCGCCGTCGAGCCCAGGCTCCGGCGTGGGCACAGCATACCGTCCGATTCCTCCAAACTGGGGAACTTCCTGAGGAGCAGGAAGAAGCGGAAAAAGTAGCCCGTCGATCTGCTATGTACCAGTTCATCGATGACGTCCTTTACAGAAAGAGACCAAACGGCGTGAAATTGAAGTGTATCCCTTGAGAGGAAGGACTGGGGCTATTGGCAGAGATACATGGAGGCATATGTGGATCCCACATAGGGTCAAGAGCCCTTGCCGGCAAGGCATTTCGGCAAGGCTTCTTCTGGCCCACTGCCCTCCAGGATGCGACGACACTAGTCACCAGGTGTGAAGCATGTCAGTTCCATTCAAAGAAGCTTCATCAGCCAGCTCAAGCCCTTCAAACCATTCCTCTCTCCTGGCCCTTCTCGGTCTGGGGGCTCGACATACTGGGCCCTTTCCCCCGCGCTGTCGGGGGCTTTGAGTACTTGTACGTCGCAATCGACAAGTTCACAAAGTGGCCAGAGGTGGAGGCAGTGAGGAAGGTCACAGCTCAGTTAGCCGTCAAATTTTTCAAGGGACTAGTGTGCTGTTTTGGTGTACCCAACAGGGTCATCACTGACAACGGCACACAGTTCACAAGCCGCACCTTCATGCAATATACCCAAGACCTCGGCAGCAAAGTCTGTTTCACTTCCGTTGCTCACCCATGAAGAAATGGTCAAGCTGAGAGAGCAAACGCTGAAGTACTATGAGGCTTAAGGACAAAGACCTTTGACAGGCTGCGCAAGAGCGGAAGGCACTGGATTGATGAGTTGCCGACGGTTCTTTGGTCGATCAGAACGACGCCAAATCGAGCCACTGGCCAGACACCCTTTGCCCTGGTATACGGGGCAGAAGCAGTACTCCCCACTGAACTCATATACGGGTCACCTCGAGTGCTCGCTTATGATGAGCTTGAGCAAGAGCAACTGCGGCAAGATGACGCAACGCTCCTTGAGGAAGATCGTCTTCGGGCGGCTGTGAGAGCAGCACGCTACTAGCAAGCCTTGCGCCACTACCATAGCCGCAAGGTCCGTGCCCGAAGCTTTGAGGAAGGCGACCTTGTTCTTCGGCGCGTTCAATCGGCCAAGAATACCAACAAGTTGACGCCGAAGTGGGAGGGCCCTTATCGGGTAATACGAGTCACCAGGCCTGGCGCGGTCTGCCTGGAGACCGAAGATGCCGTTCCAGTGAACAACTCCTGGAACATTGAGCATCTTCGCAAGTTTTACCCGTAAGGCGCGGCTTGTCGGGGCCCCCGGCAAGCCACCTTTTGTACAAGCCTTGCCGATGATGCATGTAACCCTTTGTACAGAGCCAGGCGCAGACCTTGAGCATAAAAATAAATGAAGCGCTGGCGCCCTAAGTTATAGCATGCATGCTAGGTCAAGTCTCGTCCTTGGTTAGGGTTGATAGTGCTTAGCGGCGGCTAACCCCTAGCTTAGAGGTCGAGTTTTGCGTCTCTGTCTTTCTTTTGTCTTCTTTGGTTCGCAGGACACACAGATTATCCTTGCCAAACCACTTGAAAAGAAAAGGGGAACAGACCGGCATCTAGACCCCAGTAAGCCAGTATTGCCGGGGGCTACAAGAGCAAAGATTCACCCACGGCAAGCCAGGGTTGCCGGGGGCTGCAGACTCAGATAAGTTTTTCATCCCTTATCATGCATTTCCTTACGGACTAAGGTATGTGAAACCTCGTTTTATCCCCAAACTACCGTGCTCCCCTAACTCTAGGCCCTAGGACCCATTCCTGGGATTGAGTTTGGTCGTAGTCGCGGCAACAAAAGGATAGAACGAGGAGCCTAAACCCACTTCATCCCGGCCTCCGCCAAAGGCATGAGGAAGATCAAGCGAAGTGGGGAGATGGTGAGGCCTATTGCCGCGCAAGGAAATGTTTATCTTAAAGATATCAAGGATTTATTCCTTGTCGTGGTATTCACCCAGAAACAAATGACCCGGCAAACATCCCTTTTTCATTAAAAACATTCCACTCAGGTACAGTCCATAGGGAATGAAAAACATGAATGAGAGGATTACAAGTTTTAAATTCAGCAAAGGCCCGAAGGCTTACAAACTAAAAAGAGATAAGGTGTCCGTAATCCCTTTCTTGTCCCTCTCCTCAGGAGGCAGGTCAAGGAGGCGAAAAGGACAAAAGGAGCGCCTAGGCGAGCTACGGGTGGCAGAAGACACCAAGAGAACATCTTGGTGGCCGTCCAAAGCTGGATGGTGGTGGCGGCGCCGGAAGCAGAGCTCGAAGACGAGGCGGCAGGATGTCAGTACGCGTCGAAGGCGTCAGTGCCCGCGTACTCTGACTTAACGGCCTTGCCGCCCGCCCTCTTCCTCTTCCGCAGCCTCCCAACGCCAGCCGCCCAAGGAGACGACCCCGAGAAATTAAAGGAGCCGGGGACACGGATGATGGGGTCGCCGGTGCCACACGGAGCAGCACCCGACACCCAGTCGGACCCGTGATCCTGCTGCCTACCGCCCTCGTCGTCGCTGCCGCTATCCTCCTCGTCACTCTTGCTCGAGGAGGAATCTTCACTATCAGAAGAGCTCTCCACACAGCACCTTGTACGGGTCCCGAAGTGCCCGAGGACCTTGACGGAGAGAAGACCACCCTCCATCAGCTTAAAATGGAGAGTGAGCCCCTCCGTCAAGCTGTGGATATGAGCAAACGTCTTCCATCCCCGGCAAAGATACATCACATGAGGAGCAGGGAAGTCGACGCGGACCCACGTACCACTGATCCCGCAGCCCCTCATGTGTAGCCGCAATGACTCCGGCGGATCCAGCTCCATCTCCCGTGCAAATGGAGTCGGGAGATGAAGGCGACGGCGCGGCGGCCGGCACAGCCTAACGAAAAACTCACAAGGGTCATCCCCAACATGGCCCTCCATTGGAGGAGGAGCTACTGGCGGGGGCGAGGCCAGCGCGCCACCCCGTCCTCCTCTTCCCCGAGCGCCCCGGCCTCGCCCACGGCCTCGCCCCCTCCCCCTTCCCCTCGTGGCCGGCTCTGCCACCGCAGGCACAGGAGAAGGAGGGACGCGTTGTCGAGCGGCGACCCTCGCCGCCACCGTTGAAGGACCGGGATTTCCTCTCTCCATGACGAATGGAAGAGAGGAGAACAACCTGAAGGAGGAAGAAGATGGAAGAATGCGGGATGCCATCCCCCCCTCCCGCTCTTTATAAAGGAACGGGGTTGGGGCTCGGCTGCCCCGCTCGGCCAATCAAGACGCGGAAGGCGCAGGGAGCTGGGACCGACCCGCTGCCCCAGCCCGCGACGGCCCGGTTTCCCACCTCCACCGTTTGCCACCCCAAGCGCATGGGAGACACATGGCGGACGTGCAGAACTGAGGGGACGGGTGAAGCAACCTCTCCCCACCCCATGATCGTGGGGAGTGGATGCCTTAAGGACCGCGCCTCGGCCCCATTCAGTAAATGGGCCGCGCCTCCACGCCTCCCTCCATTTATGGGGAAGGCGCGAACCGCCCCCTTACTACAACGTGACGCATGCGTGCAGAGACCAACCCCACGCATGCTTCCCATGTCACGCCCACCTCCCCACGCCGTGCCACGCGCGCGAGTCGTGGGAAGCACAACGCGCGAAAGACCTTACCGCAGTAAGAACCGCCCCGCCTGCCCGCGCACCGTTTTTGGGCCTAGCCCAACAACACGTTGCGCTTATGTGTGGCCCAGGCCCGGGGGCTCCTGTCAGTGTACAAAAAGAGGGGTACACTTTTTGTACCCCTATAACTATGCACTGGCAGTCAGAGTCGCGCCCACGACCACACCAAGCAAGGCAAGGGAGGTGAGCCAGGGTAAGACCGAAGCTCAAGATGACTGGAGCAATGCCAAAGCCAAGACCACAAAGAACCAAGGGACGAGGCAGGCTCCCCCGGCAAGATCCTTGCCGGGGCCGGCTTTAGCAGCCCCGGCAAGGCCCTTGCTGTGGCAACTCGCCCCACGTCTACGGAGCAAATCACCCTTGAGTCCACTACCCCCATGAGGCAAGGATTCGGGATACATCCCCGTAGTGGCATGCAGATCTTTGTGAAGACATTCAAGATCAGATACGCACTAAGAAGATGACGACCCTTGGCGGGATACCAGCCAAGGAAGACCACAAGACCCTCGGCAAGCGCCTTGCCGGGGATGACAGCAAGCGCCTCGGCAAGACCCTTGTCGGGGCCCCGGCAAGGCCCTTGCCAAGGGCATCCGCAGGGCCACCACCAGGCCCACGCCGACTAGACCTCCACCGCCGTACTCATGCAGCTGCCGACCCAACCAGATGGGCAGGCGCCTGTGTGGCGGCATGCAGATCTTCGTGAAGACCCACCATTGTGCCACCTCAGTTGCCTGCCTACCTACATGGCATCTCAGGCATCGCTGGCCAGAGCGCGTGTCCACACAAGAAGGAGCGGCGACGGAGAAGACAGATCTCTCCCCCGTCCCCGATAAAGTAAGGACACCTAAGCAAGACACATTAAATGCGCTTTGTCATGTAATGCGAGGCATAACCTCGCATCACTGTACCCTTTTCACCTCCTGTGTGCCACTGTGGCGACCAGGAGGAGGATTCGGCTTTTTGGAGCTCCTCACGCCCCATAGCTAGCTCAAGAACACAGATATACAATCCACCAAAGTAGGAGTAGGGTTTTACGCATCCTCGCGGCCCGAACCTGGATAAACGAACCGTGTGCTCTTCTCACGACCCCGCGCTCCGCTAACCGTAGTAGGGATTCTTGTGATCCCATAGGTGTCGTTCCCACCGACAGATTCCTTCTTATGTAACCGACCCCATGTAACCCTAGATCTCTCCGGTGCCTATATAAACCGGAGAGTATAGTCCGGATAGGACAGATTCATTACCATATACTGATAGGCTAGACTTCTACGGTTTGGCCATTACGATCTCGTGGTAGATCAACTCTTGTAACACTCATATTCATCAAGATCAATCAAGCAGGAAGTAGGGTATTACCTCCATAGAGAGGGTCCGAACCTGGGTAAACATCGTGTTCCCCGTCTCATGTTACCATCTATCCTAGACGCACAGTTCGGGACCCCCTACCCGACGGTTATGACACCGACATTGGTGCTTTCATTGAGAGTTCCACTGTGTCGTCGATGAAAGGTTTGATGGCCCCTTCAATCGTCAGTAATGACGTGGTCCAGGGAGAAATCTTCCTCCCCGGACAGATCTTTGTATTCGGTGGCTTCGTACTGTGGGCCAACTCGCTCGGCCATCTGGAGCAGATCGATAGCTACGCCCCTGGCCATCAGGTCAGATTCGGAAGCCTGAACTACGTCACGGAGATCCGTGGAGACTTGATCTTCGACGGATTCGAGACCGCGGCAACCGCTCCCCTTTGTCCCGATGAACATGGCTTAAACCTGTCATCGGGCCGCATCCAGGTGATAGCTCCTGTAACTACTCTGGCCTTAGATCCGGAGCAGACCAAGTCGTCCGAAGATGGGAAACTCAACCCCATCACGGGGGCTACCAATTCGGCGGCGTTGGAGCCGCATGAAGATTCCACTTCGTATGATACTTGCATCAACGGAACCCCGGACTTGTTTCCTGTATCGAGTTCCGAACCCTGCGAGCCTGCGGATACCAAACTCGATCGGCTATCGATCTTCAAGTTCAGCGCCGCGAATATCTTCCAACACTAGCGCATGGGCGACCTACTAATCTTGCTAAAAAACCTATCCCTGGCAGACGGTTCGTGGCTGAACTATGTTCGGTTCGACCTTAGGGCGGATGATGGAGAATTTTGCTTCCCACCCGCCACCCACTTCATAGCCACCGTCGAAGACCCAACCAACACGCCTGACCCCTGCCCCGAAGACATCGACGGTCTAGACGACGATGAGGGGCAAAGCCAGTTCTTACTATCCGCTAGACACGGGGCAACCACTTCCTGGTATGACGTGTGTATGGTAGACACACCCAACAACAATCTCGATGATGACAAGGAGGATCCAGTCGAGGATAAGCCTCCTGGTACACAGTCCGAACACTGGCGCCCCCGGCGCTTGCTACCTCTTGAGCTTGCGTTGGATTTCCCCAAAGAGGAAAGGATGATGCAGCAGAGTAGCGTAAGTATTTCCCTCAGTTTTTGAGAACCAAGGTAACAATCCAGTAGGAGGCCACGCGCAAGTCCCTTGTACCTACACAACACAAAGAGCTCAACGCAACCAACACGATTAGGGGTTGCCAATCCCTTCACCGTCACTTACGAAAGTGAGATCCGATAGATAATATTTTTGGTATTTTTGGTATAGAGATGCAAAGTGAAAAGTAAAAGACAAAGTAAAAATCAAAACAAAATAAAAGTGATGGAGATTGATATGATGAGAATAGACCCGGGGGCCATAGGTTTCACTAGTGGCTTCTCTCAAGAGCATAAGTATTCTACGGTGGGTGAACAAATTACTGTTGAGCAATTGACAGAATTGAGCATAGTTATGAGAATATCTAGGCATGATCATGTATATAGGCATCACGTCCGTGACAAGTAGATCGAAACGATTCTGCATCTACTACTATTACTCCACTCATCGACCGCTATCCAGCATGCATCTAGAGTATTAAGTTAAAAACAGAGTAACACTTTAAGCGAGATGACATGATGTAGAGAGATAAATTCATGCAATATGAAATAAAACCCATTTTGTTATCCTCAATGGCAACGATGCAATACATGCCTTGCTGCCCCTTCTGTCACTGGGAAAGGACACCGCAAGATCGAACCCAAAGCTAAGCACTTCTCCCATGGCAAGAACTACCAATCTAGTTGGCCAAATAAAACGGATAATTCGAATAGACTTGCAAAGATAACCAATCATACATAAAAGAATTCAGAGAAGATTCAAATATTATTCATAGATAGACTTGATCATAAACCCACAATTCATCGGTCTCAACAAACACACCGCAAAAAGAAGAAGATTACATCGAATAGATCTCCACAAGAGAGGGGGAGAACATTGTATTGAGATCCAAAAAGAGAGAAGAAGCCATCTAGCTAATAACTATGAACCCGAAGGTCTGAGGTAAACTACTCACACTTCATCGGAGAGGCTATGATGATGTAGAAGCCCTCCGTGATGACGTCCCTCTCTGGCGGAGTTCCGGAACAGGCCCCAAGATGGGATCTCGTGGATACAGAAAGTTGCGGCGGTGGAATTAGGTTTTTGGCTCCTGTTCTGATTGTTTGGGGGTACGTGGATATATATAGGAGGAAGAAGTACGTCGGTGGAGCTTCGAGGGGCCCACGAGGCAGGGGGCGTGCCCTAGGGGGGCGCCCCCCACCCTCGTGACCACCTCTTTGATGCCTTGGCGTAGGGTCCAAGTCTCCTGGGTCTTATACGGTGAGAAAATCACGTTCCAAAAAGGATTTATCTGTTTGGAGTCCGTTTGATATTCCGTTTCTTCGAAACACTGAAATAGGCAAGAAAACAGCAATTCTGGGCTGGGCCTCCGGTTAATAGGTTAGTCCCAAAAATAATATAAAAGTGGAAAATAAAGCCCAATATAGTCCAAAACAGTAGATAATATAGCACGGAGCAATGAAAAATTATAGATACGTTGGAGACGTATCAGGCATCCCCAAGCTTAATTCCTGCTCGTCCTCGAGTAGGTAAATGATAAAAAGAGAATTTTTGATGCGGAGTGCTACTTGGCATAATTTCAATGCAAAATTTCTTAATTGTGGTATGAATATTCAGATTCAAAAGATTCAAGACCAAAGTTCATATTGACATAAATAATAATAATACTTCAAGCATACTAATAAAGCGATTATGTCTTCTCAAAATAACATGGCCAAAGAAAGTTATCCCTACAAAATCATATAGTCTGGCTATGCTCTATCTTCACCACACAAAGTATTTAAATCATGCACAACCTCGATGACAAGCCAAGCAATTGTTTCGTACTCTAACTTTTTCAAAACTTTTTCGATCTTCACGCAATACATGAGAGTGAGCCATGGATATAGCACTTATAGGTGGAATAGAATGCTGGTTGTGGAGAAGACAAAAAGAGGGGAAGATAGTCTCACATCAACTAGGCATATCAATGGGCTATGGAGATGCCCATCAATAGATATCATTGTGAGTGAGTAGGGATTGCCATGCAACAGATGCACTAGAGCTATAAGTATATGAAAGCTCATCAAAAGAAACTAAGTGGGTGTGCATCCAACTCTATTGCTCACGAAGATCTAGGGCAATTTTGAGGAAGCCCGTCATTGGAATATACAAGCCAAGTTCTATAATGAGAAATTCCCACTAGTATATGAAAGTGACATAACGAGAGACTCTCTAAAATGAAGATCATGGTGCTACATTGAAGCACAAGTGTGGTAAAAGGATAGTAGCATTGTCCCTTCTCTCTTTATCTCTCTTTTTTTGGGCCTTTTCCCTTTTTTTGGCCTCTTTTTTTTCGTCCGGAGTCTCATCCCAACTTATGGGGGAATCATAGTCTCCATCATCCTTTCCTTACTTGGGACAATGCTCTAAAAAATGATGATCATCACACTTTTATTTTTCTTACAACTCGACAATTACAACTCGATACTTAGAACAAATATGACTCTATATGAATGCCTCCGGCGGTGTACCGGGATATGCAATGAATCAAGAGTGACATGTATGAAAGAATTATGAACGGTGGCTTTGCCACAAATACGATGTCAACTACATGATCATGCTAGCAATATGACAATGATGGAGCGTGTCATAATAAACAGAACGGTGGAAAGTTGCATGGCAATATATCTCGGAATGGCTATGGAAATGCCATGATAGGTAGGTATGGTGACTGTTTTGAGGAAGGTATATGGTGGGTATATGATACCGGCGAAAGGTGCACGGCATTAGAGAGGCTAGCAATGGTGGAAGAATGGGAAAAAGTTTGTATAATCCATGGACTCAACATTAGTCATAAAGAACTCATATACTTATTGCAAAAATATAGAAGTTATCAAAGCAAAGTATTACGCGCATGCTCCTAGGGGGATAGATTGGTAGGAAAAGACCATCGCTCGTCCCCGACCGCCACTCATAAGGAAGACAATCAATAAATAAATCATGCTCCGACTTCATCACATAACGGTTCACCATACGTGCATGCTACGGGAATCACAAACTTTAACACAAGTATTCTTTAAATTCACAACTACTAAACTAGCATGGCTCTAACATTATCACCTCCATATCTCAAAACAATTATCATGCTTCAATCTTCTCTTAGTATTCAACGCACTCAAAAGAAAAATTCACAAATCTTGAACACCAAGCATGTTATTATTAAGCAAATTACCATGCTATTAAGACTCTCAAAATAATCTAAGTGAAGCATGAGAGATCAATAGTTTATTTAAAACAAACCACCACTGTGCTCTAAAAGATCTAAGTGAAGCACATAGAGCAAAATTATAATGCTCAAAAGATATAAGTGAAGCACATAGAGCAAAACTACATAGCTCAAAAGATATAAGTGAAGCACATAGAGTATTCTATCAAATTCCAATTAATGTATGGCTCTCTCAAAAGGTGTGTACAGAAAGGATGATCATGGCACACTAACAAACAAAGACACAAATAATACAAGACTCTCCAAGCAAAACACATATCATGTTGGTGAATAAAAATATAGCTCCAAGTAAATTACCGATGGAAGTGGACGAAAGAGGGAATGCCTTCCGGGGCATCCCCAAGCTTTGACTTTTTGGTGTCCTTGGATTATCTTGGAGGTGCCATGGGCATCCCCAAGCTTAGGCTCTTGCCACTCCTTGTTCCATAGTCCATCAAAAGAATTCACCCAAAACTTGAAAACTTCACAACACAAAACTCAACAGAAATCTCGTGAGCTCCGTCAGAGAAAGAAAACAAAAGACCACTTCAAAGTACTGTAATTAACTCATTCTTTATTTATATTGGTGTTAAACCTACTGTATTCCAACTTCTCTATGGATCATAACATATTTTACTAACCATGGATTCATCAAAATAAGCACACAACACACGAAAAACAGAATCTGTCAAAAACAGAACAGTCTGTAGTAATCTGTAACTAACGCAAACTTATGGAACCCAAACAATTATACAAAAATTAGAAGACCTAGAAAATTTGTTTATTGATCAGCATCAATAGGAATCAATATTTTATCACGTTATGAAGAATTTTAATAATTCGGGCACTGAACGCAAAGTTTCTGGAAATTACAGCAAGATCAAATAACTATCATCCAAGAAGATCCAATAGGTCTAGCTTGGCACAAACACTAATTAAAACACAAAACCACATCCAAACAGAAGGTAGATGGGTTATTTATTCCCTAACAGAAGAAAAACACAAAAAAACTAAAAATAAAATTGGGTTGTCTCCCAACAAGCGCTATCGTTTAACGCCCCTAGCTAGGCATAAAAGCGAGGATAGATCTAGGTATTGCCATCTTTGGAAGGCAATCCATAAGTGGCTCTCATGATAGTTTCATATGGCAATTTTATTTTCTTTCTTGGAAAGTGTTCCATGCACTTTTTTAATGGAAATTGGAATCTAATATTCCCTTCCTTCATATCAATAATCGCACCAACCGTTCTAAGGAAAGGTCTACCAAGAATAATAGGGCAAGAAGGATTGCAATCTATATCAAGAACAATGAAATCTACGGGCACATAATTCCTATTTGCAACAAGAAGAACATCATTAATCCTTCCCATAGGTTTCTTAATATTAGAATCCGCAAGATGCAAGTTTAGAGAGCAATCATCAAAATCGCGGAAATCTAGCAAATCACACAAAGTTTTGGGAATAGTGGAGACACTAGCACCCAAATCACACAAAGCATAAAACTCATGATATTTAATTTTAATTTTTATAGTTGGTTCCCACTCATCATAGAGTTTTCTAGGGATAGAAACTTTGAACTCAAGCTTTTCTTCATAAGATTGCATCAAGGCATCAACAATATGTTCAGTAAAGGCTTTCTTTTGACTATAAGCATGCGGAGAATTTAGCACGGATTGCAACAAGGAAATACAATCAATCAAAGATCAACTTTCATAATTAAATTCCTTGAAATCCAATATAGTGGGTTTAGCAAAATCTAGATTTTTATTTCTTTCGATCCCACTTTCATAAAGATCTAAATACTCCGAATTTTTAGAACGCCTTCTAGGTAAAGGAAGATCATATTCAGTTTCATAAAGATTCATATTACAAAACAAAGATTTGATAGGGGACACATCAATAACTTTTAGATCTTCATCTTGATTTTCATAGGAATTGGAAGAACACGATTTAATAAAGGCTTCTTTCGTAGCATGCATCCTAGCGGTTCTTTCCTTGCACTCATCAATGGAAATTTTCATAGCTTTGAGAGAATCATTGATATCATGCTTAGGAGGAATAGATCTAAGCTTTAAAGAATCAACCTCGAGAGAAATTCTATCAACGTTCCTAGCCAATTCATCAACTTTAAGTAATTTCTCTTCAAGCAAAGCATTAAAATTCTTCTGTGAATTCATAAACTCTTTAACACTATTCTCAAATTCAGAGGGCATCTTATTAAAATTTCCATAAGAGTTGTTGTAGGAATTTCCATAACTATTAGAAGGATTACTAGGACAAGGCCTAGGATTAAAATTCCCTCTATACGCATTGTTACCAAAATTATTCCTACCAACAAAATTCACATCCATAGATTCATTATTATTCTCAATCAAAGTAGACAAAGGCATATCATTAGGATTATAAGAAACACTCTTAGTAGCAAATAATTTCATAAGTTCATCCATCTTTCCACTCAAAACATTGATTTCTTCTATCGCATGCACTTTTTTATCAGAAGATCTTTCAGTGTGCCATTGACAATAATTAACCATGATATTATCTAGGAGTTTAGTAGCATCTCCTAAAGTGATTTCCATAAAAGTGCCTCCCGCAGCTGAATCTAATAGATTTGTAGAAGCAAAATTCAATCCGGCATAAAATTTTTGTATAATCATCCACAAGTTCAAACCATGAGTAGGGCAATTATGTATCATTAATTTCATTCTCTCCCAAGCTTGTGCAACATGTTCATGATCAAGTTGCTTAAAATTCATAATATCGTTTCTAAGAGAGATGATTTTAGCAGGAGGAAATTACTTAGAGATAAAAGCATCTTTGCACTTGTTCCAAGAATCAATACTATTCTTAGGCAAAGACGAAACCCAAGCTTTAGCATGATCTCTAAGCGAAAAAGAAAATAGCTTCAATTTAACGACGTCATTATCGACATCTTTTTTTCTTTTGCATATCACATAAATCAACGAAGCTATTCAAATGAGTAGCGGCATCTTCACTAGGAAGGCCGACGAATTGATCTTCCATAACAAGATTCAAAAAAGCAGTATTGATTTCACAAGATTCAGTATTGGCAAGAGGAGCAATCGGAGTGCTAAGGAAATCATTATTATTGGTATTGGTGAAGTCACACAATTTAGTGGTATCTTGAGCCATCGCGACAAACAAGCAATCCAACACACGAGCAAACAAAAGGCAAGCGAGAAAAAGGCAAACTGAGGAAGAGAAGGAGAAGGAGAGAGAGAGGGCGAATAAAACGGCAAGGGTGAAGTGGGGGAGAGGAAAACGAGAGGCAAATGGCAACTAATGTAATGCGGGAGATAGGGATTGTGATGGGTACTTGGTATGTTGACTTTGTGCGTAGACTCCCCGGCAACGGTGCCAGAAATTCTTCTTGCTACCTCTTGAGCTTGCGTTGGATTTCCCCGAAGAGGAAAGGATGATGCAGCAGAGTAGCGTAAGTATTTCCCTCAGTTTTTGAGAACCAAGGTATCAATCCAGTAGGAGGCCACGCGCAAGTCCCTCGTACCTACACAACACAAAGAGCTCAACGCAACCAACGCGATTAGGGGTTGTCAATCCCTTCACGGTCACTTACGAAAGTGAGATCCAATAGATAATATTTTTGGTATTTTTGGTATAGAGATGCAAAGTGAAAAGTAAAAGACAAAGTAAAAAAGCAAAACAGAATAAAAGTGATGGAGATTGATATGATGAGAATAGACCCGGGGCCATAGGTTTCACTAGTGGCTTCTCTCAAGAGCATAAGTATTCTATGGTGGGTGAACAAATTACTGTTGAGCAATTGACAGAATTGAGCATAGTTATGAGAATATCTAGGCATGATCATGTATATAGGCATCACATCCATGACAAGTAGATCGAAATGATTCTGCATCTACTACTATTACTCCACTCATCGACCGCTATCCAGCATGCATCTAGAGTATTAAGTTAAAAACAGAGTAACGCTTTAAGCAAGATGACATGATGCACTACAAAAAAAAGACACATCTGTGACATTTTGGGCCGAACGAAAAAAAATTCTGTCATACATACGACACTTCTATGATGATAATTGTGAAAAAACCCGGTATCATCATAGATGTGGTGGGCTCCTACTTCTATGATAAAAAATCATGACAGAAAATGGGCTTTTCGTCCTGGGCGGGTCAGAGACGCAGCTGCATGACATTCTTTGGGCCGTCCATGACGGAAAAACCGTGGTAGAAATGAGGGGGAGGAAAATTTCGGGGAGTTCTCGATTACGATGGGAGGTCGAGGGGCCGAGCGATGTGCGTTTCTCTCGTATATGTACGCGCGTGTGTGCGAGGCGTTGGCTCTAACTGAACCCAAGTGAGGCGTTGGGCTCTAACTGAACCCGAGCGATTGCACTGCAGGCTACGCGTTACTGAACCCGAGCGATGGATCGATGGCTGTTAATTGAACCCGATCGAGCGATTCCTTGGCTACTGCTGCTAACTGAAGCCGATCGATGCTGCCTCTGGATGAACAGTGAGCGTTGCGGGGGGGTTTGGATGAACAGTGAGCGTCGGGGGTGGATGAACAGGACCCCATGGTGTTGCCTCTGGATGAACAGGACCCCGATCGATCGAGCCGGTTGGGGCTGGATGAACAGGACCCCGTGGAGGGGTGGATGAACAGGACCACTCCGTGGAGGGCAGGATGAACAGTAGACGGTGGAGGGGTGGTTGAACAGGACCCTGTGGTGTGGAGGGCTGGATGAACAGCAGACGGTGGAGGGGTGGTTGAACAGTAGTCGGTGGAGTAGCGCACAGTGGAGGCTGGATGAACAGGAGCCCGTGGAGGCTGGAGGAGGTCGACGGTGGATGAACAGTAGCTCATGGAGGCTGGAGGGGGTCGATGGTGGAGATGAACAGTATCCCGTGGTGTCCCATTTTGCGGTATGCCACACCCCTCCTGATGAACAGGACACCCGTTTCGACCGTAGCGCTCCAACACAAGTCCGTTTCCTCCGTTTTGCGGTACGCCACACCCCTCCCAATCAACAGGACCTCCGTTTCGACCGTAGAAGGTCCGTTTCCTCCGTTTTGCGGTACGCCACACCCCTCCCGATCAACAGGACCCTCGTTTCGACCGTAGGAGGTCTGTTTCCTCCGTTGTGCGGTACGCCGGGCCTCGTTTCCATCGCCTCTTCCGTCCAAGCCCTCCCGATGAACACGACCACGCATTCCGTTCCGACCCAACCGCGTTGCCTCCTGATGAACACGACGACGCATTCCGTTGCCTCCCCATGAACACGACGCATTCCGTTGCCTCCCCGTGAACACGACAACGACGCTGTTTCTCCGTTCCGACCCAGCCATGTACACAAGCCCTCGCCGTACGTATGTGCGAGTAGGCGTTCGAGACCCCGCCCATATGTACACATACGTGGACGTATTTTCTTGCTTGCACCCTGGCCGCTGTACGTACGTGTACATGCTACGTGCGCGCCTCTAGTACGACACGTGCGCACCTCTACATCGACCGGTATATATGTACGTACACGTTCGCGACCAGAATGACAACGCTACGTACGCTTCGACCAGGTGGGTCCCGGCTGTCAGGCACTTCCTTGCCTGCGAAGATGTAGATGGTGGGTCCCAGCAGTCAGGGGGGCGAAATACGGTGGCCCGTCCGGTGGGTCTCCGCTGTTAGGTGGAGGAATAATTATTTTGCACGTAATAAGGAGGCACTTCCTTGCTGCGGCCGTGGACCCAGCTGTCAGCCTCTCCACGTACAGTCCACGTCCAATGGAAGTCGTTCCTTGACCACGTTGACCACGCCGCGCCGAGAGCACCAGGGCGGTGGACGACGGCGAGGCCTAGGAATGGGACGACAGGGAGCCGGGGAAGACGCGGCAGTGGAAGCCCGCGCGCGCATGGAGAGGAGTACGAGGGTTCACTAGTTCGGCTGCGGTGTGAGGCTGCCGTCGCCGCATGGCCTGGTCAGTGGTGGGAATAGTAGGGGGCGGTGAGGCCTCCGTGGCAGCAAAGCCGGCCATGGGAGGCAGGAGCACGCGGCACGACCGGCGCTGCTTTGGGCGGCTGGAGCAAGAAGACCAGAGGTTGAAGAAGCACTACGGCCGTTGCATGGACATCGTACGGTCAATGGAGCTAGAATCAATCATATTGACTAAGTTGACAAAGCCCCTCGTCCCCGTCAACTTAGTAGGCCCACAAGTCAGCCTCCCACCAAGGTGGGTCCCAGCTAGCCGCGGGAGTATTCTTTTTTTTGTGTGTAATAAGGAGGCACTTCCGGTGTGTCCGAGTTGACAGCGGGGGGAACGTTTTTTCGCAAAATATGGTGGCCCATCCGGTGGGTCCCAGCAGTCAGGGGGAAACGATTTTTTTCGCAAAATACTAGTGGCCCATCCGGTGGGTCCCTACTGTCAGGTGGAGGAATAATTATTTTGCACGTAATAAGGAGGCAATTCCTTGCTGCGGCCGTGGACCCAGCTGTCAGCCTCTCCACGTACAGTCCATGTCCGATGGAAGTCGTTCCTTGACCACGTTGACCACGCTACGCCGAGCGCACCAGGGCGGTGGACGACGACGAGGCCTAGGAAGGGGACGAAGCAGAGCCTGGGAAGACGCAGCAGTGGATGCCCACGCGTAGAGGAGTACAAGGGCACTGGTTCGCTGCGGTGTGAGGCTGCCGTCGCCGCAGAGTAACAGGGGGTGTGGGTGAGTAGAGGGATGGCCTGGCTAGCGGTGGGAGTAGTAGGGGGCGGTGAGGCCTCCGCCGCATCGCACCCGGCCACGGGAGGCAGGAGCACGAGGCACGACCGGCGCTGGTTTGGGCGGCTGGAGCAAGAAGACCAAAGGTTGAAGAAGCACTACGGCCATTGGATGGACATCGTACAACCACTGGAACTAGAATCGTGCATTATTGACTAAGTTGACAAAGCCCTCCATCCCCGTCAACTTAGTAGGCCCACAAGTCAGCCTGCCACTATACTGGGTCCCAGCTAACATGGGGAGTATTCATTTTTTTTGTGCGTAATAAGGAGGCACTTCCTTGCGTGCGAAGATATAGCTGGTGGGTCCGAGCTGTCAGCGGCGGTAACGTTTTTTTCGCGAAATACAGAGGCCCTTTCGGTGGGTCCCTGATGTCAGGTGGAGGAATCATTATTTCGCGTAATAAGGAGGCATTTCCTTGCGTGCGACCGTGGACCCAGATGTCGGCCTCTCCACATACAGTCCACTTCAGATGCATGTCGGTCGTTGACCACGTTGACCAGGCCGCGCCGAGAGCACCAGGGCGGTGGACGATGGCGAGGCCTAGGAAGGGAACGACACGGAGGCAGGGAAGACTCGGCAGTTGTTTCGCACGCGGAGGGCAGTACGACTGTACGAGGGTTTACTGGTTCGTCTGCCGTCGCCGGAGAATAATAGCAGGTGTGGGTGAGTAGAGGGATGGCTAGGCCAGCGATGGGAGTACGGTGGGGCAGTGAGGCCTGCGCGGCAGCACAGCCGGCCGCGGGGAGGAGGGAGCAGGCAGTCCCGCCGGCGCTTGTTTGAGCGGCTAGAGCAGGAAGAGCATAGATTGAAGAAGCATGACGGCCGTTGGATGGACATCCAACAGTCACTGGTTGTGCGTCAACCTTTTTTTTTGGGAAAGCCTCAAATCTGTGGAAAATAGCATACAACCCATCTGCCATTATTTCGAATAATTTTCAGCCCATTTGCTAATTCTTAAGGTTTTTTTTGGAGCCCATATTCTTTTTGTTAGCATTACAACCCAAATTGTGGCCACGGTTACAAAAATTCGACTCACATTCAAACTGATTTTAAAAATAAATGTATATCTATATAAAATCCAACAAATTCTCCACACATAAAAATTAATGTAATTTAAAATCTTGAAATGAAAAAAAAAGATATTTGAAACTAATTGTCGGTTTGATGTGTTTTAAAAATGTACAGCCCATTTCTCATTACTGATGGTCCATTTTCTCGGCCAGCCGAATGAAATCTCTCCTCGTCTTGAAAGATTTGTAGCCCAACAGGCCTGACAAAGCGACTTACTTGGCAAATCACAAAAAAACTGGGCTGTGGCCGTGGACCCAGCTATCAGCCTCTCCACGTACAGTACTCTTCCGATGGAAGTCGTTCCTTGACCATGTTGACCACGCCGCACGGAGAGCACCACGGCAGTGGACGACGGCGAGGCCTAGGAAGGGGGCAACGCGAAGCCCGGGAAGACGCGGTAGTGGAAGCGCGCGCGGAGAGGAGTATGAGGGTTCACTGGTTCGGCTGCTGTGTGAGGCTGCCGTCGCTGCAGGGCCTGGCCAGCGGTGGGAATAGTAGGGGGCGGGGAGGCCTCCATGGCAGCACAGCCAGCCACGGGAGGAAGGAGCATGCGGCTTGACCGGCGCTGCTTTGTGCGGCTGGAGCAAGAAGACCAGAGGTTGAAGAAGCACTACGGCCGTTGGACGGACATCGTACGGTCACTAGAGCTAGAATCGTTCATATTGACTAAGTTGACAAAGCCCTCCGTCCCCGTCAACTTTGTTGGCCCACAAGTCATCCTCCCACTATGGTGGGTCCTAGCTAGCAAGGGGTATTCATTTTTTTGTGCGTAATAAGGAGGCACTTCCTTGCTTGCGACGATATAGCTAGTGGGTCCGACATGTCAGCGGGGGGAACGTTTTTTTGCGAAATACAGAGGCCCTTCCGGTGGGTTCCAGCTGTCAGGTCCTCGCAAAAAAAGTCAAAGACTTGGGAAGGCGTACAGAACAAGCTAGTGTACCAGTAAAGAGACGTTGCCGAGTTTTAGAAAAAATAAAGATGTGCTCCTGTAACTGGTTCGAACCCAAACCTAGACTATGACTATATATGGTGCTATGCTACTCTGCAAGTAATGAAACTGACATATCCAACGTTCGCTTCTCCTCTTCTCTACTTACTCTACCTAGCATCAGAAGCTCTGGCCGCAGCAACCATGTCCGCTTGCTACTCGTCCACCTACTCTTCAGCAGGCAACAACCAGATATGCGCCAAGTCGCAACCCGTACCATCGCCTGTGGGTCTCATCACACCCTCGCCGGCACGCGCACCGCATCCGATTGCTCATCGCAACCCGCTGCCATTGGTGTGGTGCCACTGCTGCAAATCACGCAGAGTCATCCGTCGCGTCTCAACCACAATCTGCAACCCTGGCCGAGTCTTCTACAAATGCCTGAATCATGGGGTAATAATATGTTTAAGTGTTGTTTTGCTACTTTCAGTTGCTGATTTTTTTAATAGTTTGGTTGATGATCTACCAATTTGATTCATGCAGAAAAGGGCAGATTCGTGTGATTTGTATTTTGGGGAAGTTGCTGATGTGGGGGAATGCAACTACGCTGATTATTTGGTTAGCCGAGGTATCCCAATACCAGCAGGTTGGGGTGTTGGACAAGTAACTGAAGGAACGATAGAAGAGGAAGATGCAGAGCAGAAGGTTAAAGATACAGTTCCTCTGATCATGGCCAAGCAACAGCTGCTGAACGGCCTTGACAGCAATGAGGAGATGAAAGAGCTTGGGAAGATAATGGGCAAAATCGATGTGCTCTGTAGGATGATTGTCTCTTTATTTGCAGTGTATGTAGCACTCGTGATGTATTCAGTGGCTACGACATGAGCACTTTGCTGAAACTAGTAATGAATGAAACCTGTTTAGCAGGCTGGGCATAGTGTTTTGAACATCTAATGATTTCTATTAACGGAAATCAGGTGGTATTCCCTTTTGCTCATATAAATAAATAAATAGCAGAGGCCCTGTCGGGTCAGCTTTGTTCTCATTCGAAGACGTCGAGAAAATTGCAGTCCAACAGCAAACTATGTCATCAAATTCAAGTTTCACAGGAAAATATGAGTACAACTAAACAACAATGTCATCATGTTTTAGTTGTCATACAATCACCAAACACAAATCAGTATACATAACAAGTGATGTTCTCACAGCAAAATACTAAACAACATGTTCATCAGGTTTCAGTTGTCATAGCAAACACAATTTCACAGAGTAGATAAAAAACGTCTTCTGATAGGCAAATACGACAAAACTAATGTAATCATCATCCGCAGCAGCAGCGTCAACATCTTCGCCATGTGTATCAGTCTGAATCGTAATTCCCCACGGTGTCATCCACTTCTTCGTCCTCAACGTCCTCGAACGTTGGCTTCTTCTTGATCAACTCTTGTATGTCCACAGCACGACAGGCAATCTTTTAGCCGGCGTCATTGACGTGATGGTTCTCAAAGATATTAGGAAGATCTGTGTTATCTTGTACATCAGGAGCAGTGTAAGCATCATCTTGTTGTGCAACTTCATTAAATGAATTCCTCTGCTCAAACCTTTGCAATACTCTCCAGTCATCGCTACGTCAAATGTGTCTTCCAAGAAAAATATCTGTGTTGCTTGATTTGCCAAAATAAAAGGCTCGTTGGTCTGGTACGCCGCCTTGACATTGATGGATTTGAAATAATCATCAGCTCTGGGTTTTGCGATCCTAGAAAACAGGTTATACCAACGATAGCACAACAGAACCACACACCGATGATCCTCGAAACTGGAGATATACTGCAACTGAACAATGTCTGTTATGTTAGCATATATTTCAGTTGTCTCTTTGTCATATGTATCTGTGCTCATGATGGCACTGTTTTGCCTCTTCCTGCCTTTTTCTCGTGCAAGGGTGTTGTAGTGCACATCTCCAACAACGCAAGATTCATAATGTCTTACCCGAGTATCAGGACCCATTGCTAGTGAGTAAAGGGCATCATCAACTGTCTGCCCATCCTCCCGCATCTTCTTAACCTATGGTTAGAAAATAGACAAGCTGATCATCTTATGTACTCAATATATTAAAAAAACTGACAGTGCACTTCAAAAGCTTACATGGTTCTTGAACCATTTCGCAAATCCTGCCATAACCAGTTTGTCAATGTTTCTTGGATTTTGCGGCAGTAACTCCTCTTTGTAGATGATGCACAACATAGTGATCGCGTCAAACATCTAAATATATAAGAATGTCCTGCAAGTTTGGTAGATTACGTTGTATAAGCTGCAGTACTGCACTTACTTGATATAAGGTAGTATCTCAGGACAGTTATTCAACACATACCAAACCATTTTGTCCAAATCTTTAGGTTTGTCCTCTTGTCGACTCTTCCCTGTAACTCGAATAGAATAATCAAAAACATTGAGCCCGGGATTGTCTTCACCCACCTCTTTGCTAAGCTGATCAGTTGTTTCAATGTATTTTGAGCAGAATGTCAACGCTTTTGTAGCAATGTAGGCATCTGCAATGGAACCCTCGGGTCTAGCTCTGTTCCTAACATAGCCCTTGAAAGTGCCTAGCCGCCTTTCAATAGGGTACATCCAGCGATACTGTACTGGACCTCTAAGTAGTGCCTCATCAGGTAGATGAACAGCCAAATGCACCATCACATCAAAGAAGGCTGGAGGATATATCTTCTCAAGGTCGCATAGGATAGTTCGTATCTTGTCTCTAAGATGCTCCAAAGCATCTATCCTGATATTCCTACTGTAGAGTTCCCTGAAGAATTGTCCCAACTCTGCAACTGCTCTGTATAAGTCAGGGCGGCCCAATCCTCTAAGGATAACAGGTAAAACCCTTTGAAGTAGGACGTGGCAGTCATGAGTTTTCAACCCTTGTACATTGTTTCCATCTGCACTGACTCTCCTTTCAGGGTTGAAAGCAAATCCATGTGGGAATCTCACACGTGACAGGACCTCGCAGAATTCTTTTCTTTTTACCTTGTCCAAGACGTACACAGCTGGTGCCATATCCCATGGTTTACCTTCATCTTGCACCTGCAAATCCTGTTTGATACCCAGGTGTGTCAAATCAATCTTAGATTTTAAGGTATCTTTCGTCTTGCCTTCAATATTAAGAAGTGTGCCGATAATGCTGTCACATATATTTTTCTCAATGTGCATCACATCAAGATTATGCCGCATATCCAAATCTTTCCAATACTCCAAGTCCCACAAAGTGGACCTGCGGGTAAACAATAATCTCTCTTCTGCCCTGCCATGCTTCCTTTTCCCGCTACCATTATCAGGATGGTTTCCTGGTGTAATATGCTTGACCTTCTCTAATTCCACTTGCAACTCATCGGCGGTGAGCCTCTTTGGCGCATCACGGTTTTCATGCTTTGCATTGAACACATGTCTTCGGTATTTTCTAGGAAGCGGCTTGTCCTTGGCAAGGAAACGGCGGTGTCCAATGTAATAGATCTTGCTAAGTATTGCGTATGACAGCGGATTCCTGTCACAGCGAACACATGCATTGTAACCATGTGTCGTTTGCCCTGACATAGTGCCCAAAGCCGGATAATCATGGATGCACCAAATTATAACAGCACGCAGAAAGAAATCAGCTGGTGGGCTGCTATATAGGTCTCGAGTGAGAACTCCCTTCCATAGCTGTTGTAGTTCCTCCACAAGAGGCTATATGAACAAATCAAAATCCTTTCCAGGACTTTTTGGACCTGGGATGAGCAAGGCCATCATGTAGTTTCATTCTTTGGTGCAGACATTTGGAGGCATGTTGTAAGGGATAACAAGCACTGGCCACATGCTATATGTGGCGCTCTGGTGTCCAAATGGGTTAAATCCATCTGAAGCTAAGCCAAGTCTAATGTTTCTCGCGTCAGCAGCAAACTCTTTGTGTTTATCATTGAAGCTTTTCCACTCACTACCATGAGATGGATGGCTCATTACATTCTGATCTCTGTACTCCTAGTTCCTAGAATGCCACAGTACATCCTCTCTTGTTTCAGCATCATGAAACAACCTCTGCAATCTTGGTGTAATTGGAAAATGTCTCAGAACATTATGAGGAATCCTCTTCATAGCATCGCCATCTTTCCATCTTGATGATTTGCATTTCGGGCATTCACTTAAGTTGGCATAATCCTTTCGGAACAGAACACAATTATTCTTACAAACATGGATCATATCATATCCAATTCCAACTGCACGAAGGAAATTCTTCATTTTACTGTAGGTGTGTGGCAGCTCAGACGCATCTGGGAAAGATTCGTGGAAAGCAGCCAACATCGCATCGAATGATTTGTTGGTCATCCGCTCAGATGTCTTCACCTGAAGAAAGGTGACCATAGCTGAGAATATTGACAGCTTATTTCCTGGCGTGACAGCAACGTTGCATTGTTCCAACATGTGGGCCCACCATTTTTCTTCTGCAGGTGAAAGTTCACGGAATGCACGAGCATTTCGTAGCATTGTTTCAATGTTTGTCAAACGCACTGGCTCCGCCACCACCACCTCCTCCTCCTCTTCCTCCTGAGCATCAGACATATCAAGATGGTGATCCGCTGCTTCCACGTAGTCAATAACATTGACGTTCACAGCTTCACCATGATGAACCCACCTAGTATATCTGACCGACATCCCATACAAGTGTAGATGATTTTGCACAGTTGACAGGGGTCTTGTAACTGAATTCATACAACTGCTACACGGGCAGAGCACATCTAATTTCAGACCACCATACTCAGCTCTGATAAAGTTCATGAAGTTTTCAACACCCTCGACATATGCAGCGGAGAATCTTCGAGCAGAAGTTATCCAAGTCCTGTCCATCTGTTAGACATACAAATTAGTTCTTCTACTAGATATTACAGGAAAAACATATATGTTTTTTTATGAAGTCCAGAAAAAAAATACCTAGGTCGATGTCTAAAGCTATGGCAAGATATTTGGACGAGCAGATCTAAGTAACGAAATATATGTAAAGCTAATTCAGCAAACAATTTGAGTGCCAAATTATGGCAGGCTATTTCAGCAGTCAATGAGGCTGAGCACACAGCCATCGAACTATCGAAGGCCATCGCGGCAACAAAGATCAAGTACAAAACGATGTAGAGCTATTTCACCTAACAGATTGGCTACTAGACCATGGCAATCTACGTCACAATAAATATATGGCGGGATATTTTAGCAACTAATCGGCCTTGGCATGCCATCTCAGCTAAGAAGATTGAGTGCAGAACAGGGCAAGGAAGCTTCTTAAGCAGAGCATATTGACAGTAAACTACTTCGGCAAACAGTGAGATTAACAGCGTCTATCAGCTAACATTCAGCGCTACACCAACATGAACGGGGCCTCAGTCTAGAATGCGCGTACCGTGGGAGAAGCTGACCGTTGTGCATCTCCACACGAACGTCGCCAGCGTGGCGGCGCTGACCGCCGTGCGCCTCCACAAGAACGTAGCCAGAGGTGGCGGCGCGGCTAGAGGACGATAGTCTACGAGAGCGTACTGTGGGAGCGAGAGGATAGCCAAACCGCGACGCTGACGTATCGGCGCGGCGAGGAGGGCAGCTTTGGCGGAGCGAATGGAGTGGAGGGGGGCATGGGGGGAGGGGGTTTGGGGAATATTATTGGCTAGTTGGCCGAAGGGCGGTTGAATCGGATTTGGGGGGAATTTTTGGGTGTGGGGGAGAGGATTTTCGCGTGGTGGGTGGGGGGAGTTTGGCGCATGGTCGGTTTCTCCAAGTGCAGTCCCACGTGTCAGTGAAGAGGCAAGCCGAAGCGCGTTCCTTTTGCGTGAGCCGTGTGCAGGACCGAACGTGTGTGGGGTGCAATGCGACCGCGATAGGAGTGCTGTGAGTGTACCGCATTTTTTCCTTTTAAACTAGGTTCTTCGCCCCCACAAAAAAAATATGTTGCTTCGCGCGATCCATCGATACTACTACTAGTAATCCGGTAATCCCGACTAAAACAGCGCGGCCGGGTCTTTTCCCGCGTGATATGCTGGGAGGTTGGCTTAGTTGGGTTTTTTAGGACAAGTAATGCTACACCTACGTAATCCCAGTTACGTAATTAACGTAATGTGAAATGTGTGAGCTGTTGATTGTAGATTGGGGGGAGGGAGGGGCCCGCCACCATGAAAATCAAGGGAGGAGAGAGAGAGGCAATTTATGTTAACCCTTTCGTAGGTTCCCGTAGATGTAGAAAGATGTGTCCGATCCTGCAATATACGCCATCCGATGTATATCTAACGGATAGGAAGGAAACTATGACAATTTACCCGCACTCCTCTCTGCATTTGCAGATAAGGCTTTCCCTCGTTCATCCTTTTCTCCCACAAGATCTTGATCTTCCGTGCAACGCACGGGCATCTTGCTAGTACTCCTACAATATGTATATTATTGTGAAAGTTCATATACACCGGCCGAGATTAATGGAAACACGGCAGATTTTCATTACATTTCGAACTTTTATAGGACAAAAAAATAAAAGAAACCCGACCCTAAACCTATTCTATGGCGGCGACCGACGTCCTCCATCTGTGATCTCCATGTACGGGGGCGGGGTTCAAGACCCGTGAAGTGAAGGTGCGGTCTCTGGCAAGGAAAAGTAGAACACGGGAGACGGACCGGCCAGTTGGCACACCATGCCCTGCCGCCTCCCATGCCCTACTCATCCTCGGAGGAGTCCCCGACCTCGGCGGTGCCGGACGTTGGACAGCGGCAAGTAGGACGCGTGGCTGACGGTGCTCCTGTCGTCAGCCGCCAGCGTGGCCACTGCTTGTGCGGCGACTTCAGCGAGGGCAGCGACCTCGAGCTCCATCCCCGAAGACAAGCTCTCCCGCAGAGCGTTCGCACTTGCGGTCATGGCAGATGTGGTTCCAGGTAGGAGGACGATGCGCTATGGTGTGGAGGTTAGCTGGGCGTTGCCGCTTTAAGTAGCGCATTCCGGTGAGGCAAAGCGTCTGGGTGCGTCATTAAGTCGCCGGAGTTAGTTCCTCGGGCACCAAGCCTCTTAATGACGACATACGACTGGACGGCATGAAATACGGGCAGCTGGCGCCGGTTGGGAACGCACCGCGCGACGGCGCGAGGGACGAGGGTTTTGGTGTACCAGGGTAGTCAGCTGCGGTCGTGGCAACATTGGAGATGCCCTTTGCTCACATGCGATCCCCACATGTCATTGAAAAAGCAAGACGACCCGGCATGGTCTCAGGTCTAGAGGATGCAGTTGGCCGCGCTACACCACTCCGCGGACGCGTCGCGGCGCCCCGTGCATCCTCGACGAGCCGGGTGTTGGGGTGTGTTTGGATTGTGGCCAAAGTGCACCTTGCCAAAATTTTGGTCATGACCAAAAGATTGGTCTTTGTTTGGATGGTTGCCATTTTTTGGCATGCCAATGAACTCTAGTCAACTGTAGTTCATTTTTCTTGCCAATGTCGGCCAAATCATGGGCAACCAATACCTCAACCAAAATTTTGGTCATGACCCAAAGATTGGTCTTTGTTTGGATGGTTGCCATTTTTTGGCATGCCAATGAACTCTAGCCAACTCTAGTTCATTTTTCTTGCCAATGTCGGCCAAATCATGGGCAACCAATACCTCAACCAAAATTTTGGTCATGACCCAAAGATTGGTCTTTGTTTGGATGGTTGCCATTTCTTTGGCATGCCAATGAACTCTAGCCAACTCAAGTTCATTTTTCTTGCCAATGTCGGCCAAATCATGGGCAACCAATATGTCAACCAAAATTTTGGCTACCCAATGCTTTGATGGGGCAACCTTGGGCACAAACCAAACATACCGTTGGTCCTGCCACAGCACTAACGCCACCCTTGGCAAACTGAAACCGACCGTGTCTAGCGACGATATGAGCGTGTCGCTCACCGCAGTCGCCGTGTCCAGAGGCGGTGCTGGAGCTGCGCCCCGTTGTTGGCCCCAACGACCCACATGAACGGTTGTCGGTGGCGAGGAGGTCATGGGCCAGCTCCTCCATTGGACTAGTGTGCGCTACGTCGTCCCGACGGGTGTGCCCCACATGTCTGTTTCCCTGTTTTCCCGGCCATATTCGAGCGTCGGTGCTCCGCGTTGCGCATTAAGCCTTTCACTATGTAGGCCAAGCGAGACAACTTATTGTTTATTTGAGTCGTTCAAGTATAATCATGTGGCGTTTGCTTATTTCTCATTCCTCTCTAGCCCTCTTCTCCATCGATCATGTCGCCCTCTAGTCGAGTCCATCCTCCTGCTTGCCTCATTTGAACATTCCGCCGAGTATCATTCGCATGTACCCACCCTAGTCCTCTTTCAATAGATCTCCGGACCCCGAGATGAAATCGAGAGGGAACGAGTGGGGGCACGTGATACCTAAGGCGGATTCAAAATTTTGAACCGGTGATCATAGCATCCGCAAATCATATATAAAGGGAAAAATAAACCCCATCTTGTTATCCTCGATGGCAACGATACAATACGTGCCTTGCTGCCCCTTCTGTCACTGGGAAAGGACGCCGCAAGATCAAACCCAAAGCTAAGCACTTCTCCCATGGCAAGAAAAACCAATCTAGTAGGCCAAACCAAACTGATAATTCGAAGAGACTTGCAAAGATAACCAATCATACATAAAAGAATTCAGAGAAGATTCAAATATTATTCATAGATAGACTTGATCATAAACCCACAATTCATCGATCTCAACAAACACACCACAAAAAGAAGATTACATCGAATAGATCTCCACGAGAGAGGGGAAAAACATTGTATTGAGATCCAAAAAGAGAGAAGAAGCCATCTAGCTACTAACTATGGACCCAAAGGTCTAAGGTAAACTACTCACACTTCATTGGAGAGGCTATGATGATGTAGAAGCCCTCCGTGATGACGGCCCTCTCCGACGGAGCTCCGGAACAGGCCCCAAGATGGGATCTCATGGATACAGAAAGTTGCGGCGGTGGAATTAGGTTTTTGGCTCTGTATCTGATTGTTTGGGGGTACGTAGGTATATATAGGAGGAAGGAGTATGTCGGTGGAGCAACAGGGGGCCCACGAGGCAGGGGGCGCGCCCCCCACCCTCGTGACCGCCTCTATTACTTCTTGGAGTAGGGTCCAAGTCTTCTGGATCACGTTCAGTGAGAAAATCACGTTCCCGAAGGTTTCATTCCGTTCGGACTCCGTTTGATATTCCGTTTCTTCGAAACACAGAAATAGGCAAAAAACAGCAATTCTGGGCTGGGCCCCCGGTTAATAGGTTAGTCCCAAAAATAATATAAAATTGGAAAATAAAGCCCAATATAGTCCAAAACAGTAGATAATATAGCATGAAGCAATCAAAAATTATAGATACGTTGGAGACGTATCAGGCATCCCCAAGCTTAATTCCTACTCGTCCTCGAGTAGGTAAATGATAAAAAAGAGAATATTTGATGTGGAGTGCTACTTGGCATAATTTCAATGCAAATCTTCTTAATTGTGGTATGAATATTCAGATTCGAATGATTCAAGACAAAAGTTCATATTGACATAAAAATAATAATACTTCAAGCATACTAACAAAGCAATTATGTCTTCTCAAAACAACATGGCCAAAGAAAGTTATCCCTACAAAATCATATAGTCTGGCTATGCTCTATGTTCACCACACAAAGTATTTAAATCATGCACAACCCCGATGACAAGCCAAGCAATTTTTTCATACTTTAACATTTTCAAAACTTTTTCGATCCTCACGCAATACATGAGCGTGAGCCATGGATATAGCACTATATGTGGAATAGAATGGTGATTGTGGAGAAGGCAAAAAGAGGGGAAGATAGTCTCACATCAACTAGGCGTATCAACGGGCTATGGAGATGCCCATCAATAGATATCAATGTGAGTGAATATGGATTGCCATGCAACGGATGCACTAGAGCTATAAGTATATGAAAGCTCATCAAAAGAAACTAAGTGGGTGTGCATCCAACTCGCTTGCTCACGAAGACCTAGGGCAATTTTGAGGATGCCCATCATTGGAATATACAGGCCAAGTTCTATAATGAAAAATTCCCACTGGTATATGAAAGTGACAAAATGAGAGACTCTCTATCATGAAGATCATGGTGCTACTTTGAAGCACAAGTGTGGTAAAAGGATAGTAAAATTGTCCCTTCTCTCTTTTTCTCTCATTTTTTTGGGCCTTTTCTTTTTTTATGGCCTCTTTTCTTTTCTTTTTTTTTATTTTCGTCTGGAGTCTCATCCCGACTTATGGGGGAATCATAGTCTCCATCATCCTTTCCTCACTTGGGACAATGCTCTAAAAATTGATGATCATCACACTTTTATTTTTCTTACAACTCAACAATTACAACTCGATACTTAGAACAAATATGACTCTATATGAATGCCTCCGGCGGTGTACCGGGATATGCAATGAATCAAGAGTGACATGTATGAAAGAATTATGAACGGTGGCTTTGCCACAAATACAATGTCAACTACATGATCATGCTAGCAATATGACAATGATGCAGCGTGTCATAATAAACGGAACGGTGGAAAGTTGCATGGCAATATATCTCGGAATGGCTATGGAAATGCCATGATAGGTAGGTATGGTGGCTGTTTTGAGGAAGGTATATGGTGGGTGTATGATACCGGCGAAAAGTGCGCGGTATTAGAGAGGCTAGTAATGGTGGAAGGTTGGGAAAAGGTGCATATAATCCATGGACTCAACATTAGTCATAAAGAACTCATATACTTATTGCAAAATCTAGAAGTTATCAAAGCAAAGTATTACGCGCATGCTCCTAGGGGCATAGATTGCTAGGAAAAGACCATCGCTCATCCCCGACAGCCACTCATAAGGAAGACAATCAATAAATAAATCATGCTCCGACTTCATCACATAACGGTTCACCATACGTGCATGCTACGGGAATCACAAACTTTAACACAAGTATTTCTCAAATTCACAACTACTCAACTAGCATGACTCTAATATCACCATCTTCATATCTCAAAACAATTATCAAGCATCAATCTTTTCTTAGTATTCAACGCACTCAAAAGAAAGTTTCACAAATCTTGAATACCAAGCATATTATTATTAAGCAAATTACCATGCTATTAAGACTCTCAAAATAATCTAAGTGAAGCATGAGAGATCAATAGTTTCTACAAAAAAATCCACCACCGTGCTCTAAAATATCTAAGTGAAGCACATAGAGCAAAATTATAAGGCTCAAAAGATATAAGTAAAGCACATAGAGCAAAACTACATAGCTCAAAAGATATAAGTGAAGCACATAGAGTATTCTATCAAATTCAATTCATGTATGGCTCTCTCAAAAGGTGTGTACAGCAAGGATGATTGTGGCACACTAGCAAATAAAGACACAAATAATACAAGACACTCCAAGCAAAACACATATCATCTGGTGAATAAAAATATAGCTCCAAGTAAATTACCGATGGAAGTAGACGAAAGAAGGGATGCCTTCCGGGGCATCCCCAAGCTTTGACTTTTTGGTGTCCTTAGATTATCTTGGGGGTGCCAGGGGCATCCCCAAGCTTAGGCTCTTGCCACTCCTTGTTCCATAATCCATGAAAAGAATTCACCCAAAACTTGGAAACTTCACAACACAAAACTTAATAGAAATCTCGTGAGCTCCGTTAGAGAAAGAAACCAAAAGACCACTTCAAGGTACTGTAATGAACTCATTCTTTATTTATATTGGTGTTAAACCTACTGTATTCCAACTTCTCTATGGATTATAAACTATTTTACTAGCCATAGATTCATTAAAATAAGCAAACAACACACGAAAAACAGAATCTGTCAAAAACAGAACATTCTGTAGTAATCTGTAACTAACGCAAACTGCTGGAACTCCAAAAAAATCTACCAAAATTGGAAGACCTATACAATTTGTTTATTGATAAGAAGAAATTGGAATCAGTATTTTATCACGTTCTGGTGATTTTTAATAATTCGGGCACTGAGCGCAAAGTTTCTGGAAATTACAGCAAGATCAAATAACTATCATCCAAGAAGATCCAATAGGTCTAACTTGGCACAAACACTAATTACAAAACAAAACCACATCTAAACAGAAGGTAGATGGATTATTTATTCCTATTCAGCAAGGAAAAATATTGGGTTGTCTCCCAACAAGTGCTTTTCTCTAAAGCATTTTTAGCTAGGCACTGAGATTTCAATGATGCTCACAAGAAAGACAAGAATTGAAGCACAAAGAGAGCATCATAAAACACGTGACAAACACATATAAGTATAACATACTTACTATGCATAGGCATCTTATAGGAAAACAAATTATCAAGGCAAGCAAAAATTAGCATATGCAAGGAAGCGGGACGAAACAATAGCAATCTCACCATAAAGAGAGGTAATTTAGTAACATGAAAATTTCTATAACCATATTTTCCTCTCTCATAATAATTACATGTAGGATCATAAGAAAATTCAACAATATAGCTGTCACATAACATATTCTCAACACGATCCACATGCATGCGAAGTTGACACTCTTGCAAAATAGTGGGGTTATCATTAACTAAAGTCACGATTTCTCCAAGCCCACTTTTATAAAAAATTTCATAAGATTGAATGTTATCCAAATATGTGGGATCTAAAGTTGACACTCTTCCAAACCCACTTTCAATATTATTGCAAACACTATTATCAATCTTATATTCATCATGGGGCTTAAATAAATTTTCAAGATCATAAGAGGAATCTCCCCAATCATGACTATTGGACATAGTCAAACTAGCATCCCCAAGCTTAGGGTTTTTCATATTATTAGCATAATTTACATCAATAGAATTTGTAATAAAATCATTGAATCATGCTTTTTATTCAAAGATCTATCGTGAAGCACTTCATCACAATTTTCAGATTTACGGATTTCAGGCCAAAGCTTATAAAGATAATCTAGTGCATCCAAATCACTAGGAATTGGTTCATCAAAATTGGATCTCTTAAAAAGATTGGCAAGTGGATGAGGATCCATAGATATTAGCTTCTTTGTTTAGGAATAAATACTCAACTATTTCAACCAAGCGAGAAAACGAGCCAAGAAAGACATAAAGGCGAACAGAAAAGAGGGTGAATAAAACGGCAAGGGTGAAGTGGGGGAGAGGAAAACGAGAGGCAAATGTCAAATAATGTAATGCGGGAGATAAGGGATTGTGATGGATACTTGGTATGTTGACTTTTGTGCAGACTCCCAGGCAATGGCGCGAGAAATTCTTCGTGCTACCTCTTGAGCACTATGTTGGATTTCCCCGAAGAGGAAAGGATGATGCAGCAGAGTAGCGTAAGTATTTCCCTCAGTTTTTGAGAACCAAGGTATCAATCCAGTAGGAGGCCACACGCAAGTCCCTCGTACCTACACAAAAACAATAGCTCAACGCAACCAACGCGATTAGGGGTTGTCAATCCCTTCACGATCACTTACAGGAGTGAGATCTGATAGAGATGATAGATAATATTTTTGGTATTTTTTTGATATAGAGAGGCAAGGTAAAAAGTAAAAGGCAAAGTAAAAAAGCAAAGCAAGATTAAAGCGATGGAGATTGATATGATGAGAATAGACCCGGGGGCCATAGGTTTCACTAGTGGCTTCTCTCGAGAGCATAAGTATTCTACGGTGGGTGAACAAATTACTGTTGAGCAATTGACAGAATTGAGCATAGTTATGAGAATATCTAGGTATGATCATGTATATAGGCATCACGTCCGAGACAAGTAGACCGACTCCTGCCTGCATCTACTACTATTACTCCACTCATCGACCGCTATCCAACATGCATCTAGAGTATTGAGTTAAAAACAGAATAACGCCTTAAGCAAGATGACATGATGTAGAGAGATAAATTCATGCAATATGAAATAAACCCCATCTTGTTATCCTCGATGGCAACGATACAATACGTGCCTTGCTGCCCCTTCTGTCACTGGGAAAGGACACCGCAAGATCGAACCCAAAGCTAAGCACTTCTCCCATGGCAAGAAAAGCCAATCTAGTAGGCCAAACCAAACTGATAATTCGAAGAGACTTGCAAAGATAACCAATCATACATAAAAGAATTCAGAGAAGATTCAAATATTATTCATAGATAGACATGATCATAAACCCACAATTCATCGGTTTCAACAAACACGCCGCAAAAAGAAGATTACATCAAATAGATCTCCACGAGAGAGGAGGAGAACATTGTATTGAGATCCAAAAAGAGAGAAGAAGCCATCTAGCTACTAACTATGGACCCGAAGGTCTAAGGTAAACTACTCACACTTCATCGGAGAGGCTATGATGATGTAGAAGCCCTCCGTGATGACGGCCCTCTCCGGCGGAGCTCCGGAACAGGCCCCAAGATGGGATCTCGTGGATACAGAAAGTTGCGGCGGTGGAATTAGGTTTTTGGCTCCGTATCTGATCGTTTGGGGCTACATAGGTATATATAGGAGGAAGGAGTACGTCGGTGGAGCAACAGGGGGCCCACGAGGCAGGGGGCGCGCCCCCCACCCTCGTGACTGCCTCTGTTACTTCTTGGAGTAGGGTCCAAGTCTCCTGGATCACGTTCGGTGAGAAAATCACGTTCCCGAAGGTTTCATTCTGTTTGGACTCCGTTTGATATTCCGTTTCTTCGAAACACTGAAATAGGAAATAGGCAAAAAAACAGCAATTCTGGGCTGGGCCCCCGGTTAATAGGTTAGTCCCAAAAATAATATAAAAGTGGAAAATAAAGCCCAATATAGTCCAAAACAGTAGATAATATAGCATGGAGCAATCAAAAATTATAGATACGTTGGAGACATATCAACCTCCGTCCATCCGGAGGCACCGGACAATTTGCTGGAGGTGCTTGGAGGCACTTCCATCGACAAGGAGCACCGCACTATTATGAGTGCGGTGATCAAGAAGGTTCAGTCCGCCAAGAGCGGACTGACTGAAGCCTGTGCCAGCCTTCTAACAGGCTTTGAGGTGAGTATTAAAAATATAGGAAAATATTACCGCATAGACAGTAGCCCCTGATGCTCTGTTTGGTGTTCACAAAGAAAAGCCGAATAGAGGATCTAATAATATCTGTAGGAGTCTAACACATGTATGTCGATATGTGTATGCAGGCTTCGCTGCTGACCTCTGCCGCACTGACTGCGGAGGTCGCCGCACTGAAGCAAAACATCGAGCGGTCCAAGGAAGAGCTCGGCCTTGCCAAGAGGCAGCTCGAGGAGAACAAAGGTAAGTAATACGTTGTATGAGTATATATAAGAAAATGTGGTTGCAAAAAATGACAGGATCATTGTGGATATATCAGGGGCCACGACCGAGGTGGCGACCCTGAAGCAAGCGCTGTCCGAGGCCGAAAACAAAGCGGCCACGGAGCGCACCGAGCCGGGGAAACAAGAGGCGCGGGTTGTTGAGGTACAGCAAGAGCTTCAGGCTCTCGTGAAAAACCATGACAGTTTGGAGCTTGACTCGAAGACGCGAGAGTCCGAGCTTGCCGCGGCCCTTGAGAGCGCCAAGCATGCTAAGGCCAAAGCCCAAAAGGCCCTCCAGGAAATTGAGGCGATGGAGAAGATAGCGGCGGGTAAGGCATTGATTATGCAAAGCAAGCATGTGAAAGTAAATTACTTGTTACTTACCCGAGTCCGGAGCTCTCTAGGAGAATTCGCAGATTTGCCCCGCAGAGTGTCAGATGCCGCAAAGCACTACCGAGCCGAGGAGGGGAGCTCGACGGAGAAGGTGTTCTGGTCTCAGTATACTGAGGCCGAACACCTGGTGCCCTTAAGCAACCAGCTGAAGCAATTGGTCGAGCTCCATAAGGCAGCCGAAAAGGCCATGAAGGGTCTTATAGTCTGGCTGTGGCCTGGAGAGACCATGCCAGGGAGCTACTTCGGGCTGGTTAGGCGGCTTTTGGATGCCTGTCCTTGGCTCGAGGTCATCAAGCGCTCCATCTGCATCGAGGGCGCCCGCAGGGCGCTTGCCCGTGTTAAGGTATACTGGGGCAAGATGGACACTGAGAAGCTGGTGAAGGATGAGCCACCGCAGGGCAAGGAGCATCGCCACCCTGAAATGTACTATGAGGGCGTCCTGAAGGGTGCCCGCCTTGTGGCGGATGAATGTTCCAAAGGTGTAATTTTTGAGTGAACTTGCTCATGTGATCCTGTATTTATGAAAACTTGTTTCATATGCGCTATGCAACGCTTGTTTGAATTTAAAATATTACCTTTTGTACGGCTGTTTATCAAATCTGAGAGATGGCTAGTCGTCGGCTTCTGCCCCCATGCCACGAGTGCTGGGGTGTTCGGGATAAATCTGAGCACTCTTTTTCCCATTCTTGGGTCCTTCGAGGGAGGTGCTCAGCACAACGAACAAGGCAATTGGACTATTATGCTTTATCACTCTCACTTAGCCAGAGAATTCTATAATTTTAAATTTTGGGGAAGCCCCTAGTATTCGAAAGGCCGAATTCGGGGCAATATGCACGCCTAGGCCGGACAAGGCCGACTCCTAGCTCTAAGCGGCATAAGTCTTTAGGGACTCGAGACCTCTCGAACAGCGACCGGCTCTCGCCTTATCATGACAGTCAGTTTTAGCTTTCTCTACTGAGGTGCTTAGCCCAGCTGAACCGGGGCACAATCGAAGTAGTTCTCCCAGTGCTACCTTAGCCGATATAGAGGAACGTAAGGTACCAAAACATGGGAGCCGGGCAAACCCAACTATTGACCCAAGACATGATTCGGAGCTGATGCATATAATGCTATAAGTTCGTGGTGCCGCACTTTTGAAAGTGTTCGGACTTCTCACGTCGTATTATGGGGTATTTAAGCCCCTGGCGTATTGGCCATACCAGAGTGTACGGTTGCTGGATGTCACGAATGAACATATATACATAAAAAGGGAAGGAACAGAGAATGCAGTAATAGACTAATGCTATGCATTGTTTATTCAAAAAGGGGGCCTTAAAGGAGGACGATACAAGTAGTGCGATAAGCAAAAAATGGGACTATTTGACATGTCTCCTCCAAGGGCAGGCTGCGGAGTGGTATTTAAAGCAGGTATTTTGCTCGTTATAGGGACCACCTGGGAGTTCCATGATGCGACGTAGCTTTCCGCCCCCCTGGTTCTTGTATCGTGTGTTCGGCAATTATACTGCCGGACAGGGCTTCCAGAGAGTAAAGTCCTGAAAGAGAGAAAAATTAACAAAGTAGGAAGCCCCTAGTGCGGTTGAGCCGCGTTTTGGGGCATGCCGTAGTCGTGCCCCTCCCCCTATGCCCATGGTATTTTCAATGCGTAATTATGTACGCGTGGCACGTATTTCGCCGTTTGGCTGGGGCTGGGGTAGGGGCCGCATTGCTATGCGAGCTCGGAACGTGCCAAGAGGTCTTGTTGCAGATTACTCTGGGCGCGCTTGATGGCGTCCTGGCGTTTGATCGCCGGACTGGAGAATTGCCTTGAGAGGCTGCTTTGTACTTCTGCTACGAGGGCCGCAGTGTGCTCCTCCGTTCGAAGAGAGCGCTCTGTGTTTCCATTGACTGTGATGACCCCCCGAGGTCCTGGCATCTTGAGCTTGAGGTATGAAAGTGCGGCACCGCATTGAATTTTGCAAATGCGGTTCGCCCGAGCAGTGCATGATAGCCACTGCGGAACGGGACTATATCGAAGATTAACTCCTCGCTTCGGAAATTATCTGGGGATCCGAAGACCACTTCTAGTGTGACTGAGCCTGTGAAATGGGCCTCTACACCTGGTATGACGCCTTTAAAGGTCGTTTCTGTGGGTTTAATCCTTGAGGGATAAATGCCCATTTTGCGCACTATGTCTTGATAAAGCAGGTTCAGGCTGCTGCCGCCATCCATAAGGACTCGAGTGAGGTGAAATCCGTCGATGATTGGGTCTAGGACCAATGCGGTGAATCCGCCATGGCGAATACTAGTGGGATGGTCCCTGCGATCGAAAGTGATCGGACAGGAAGACCATGGGTTGAACTTTGGGGCGACTGGCTCCAACGCGTATACGTCCCTTAACGCACGTTTCCGCTCCCTCTTGCGGATGTGGGTTTTGTATATCATGTTCACCGTCCGCACTTGTGGGGGGAACCCCTTCTGTCCTCCGGTGTTCGGCGGTCGGGGCTCCTCCTCGTCATCGCTATGTAGCCCCTTGTCCTTGTTTTCGGCATTTAACTTGCCGGCCTGCTTGAACACCCAACAATCCCTGTTGGTGTGGTTGGCTGGCTTGTCGGGTGTCACACCCTAGCTAGTCCATGCATTGGAGTGTGCATCATGTTTACTTTTCATCAGAAACTTGAAATGGGGAAGGCAGAACCCCCAGCACCCCTCTTGAAATCAACTAGGGTTTACCAAAAATAATTTCAGTGAACCTGAAATGCCCTTCTAAAATGTTCACCCTCTTTGTCTTAGGTTAGAACCTCTGGCAAAAATTGGTGCACAATTTTCTAGGTCAACAGAAGGTCATTGATTTAAACCATAAATATTTGAATTTGGGCATTTAAATGCTATTAAATAATTTAAATGCTCAAATAATTCTGGAAATATATGTTTGCTGTTAGGAATAATCCTAACAGAGCCCACAATTATTTTCAGGATTTTATCAAGTGCCTAGGTATTTTTAATGAAGCCCTAAAGCTACAGAAAAATAGAAAAAGAAAACAAAATCAAAAAAAAAGGAGAAAGAAGCGCACCTGGGCCTTACCTGGCTCAGCCCAGCCTACTGGCTCGGCCAGTCACCCCCTACCTCGCGCCAGGAGGCAGGGGCGCATGCTCGCCGCGCGCCGGCCACGCGCCGGCCACCTCCTACTTCTGTCGACGCCGGGAGACGCCCTGAAGTGCCACGCGACCCCCCACGTCTCCCTCTCATCCACGCTCACTCCCCCCCTCGTCTCCCTCTTCCTCTCCCGCGATGGCCGAGCGCGCCCCTCGCCGCCGATCGCCGTAGCTGCCGCCAGAGACCTCCCCTCGCCCCTCCGACGAGCCCATCGGCTCCGCCTCGACTCCCTCGTCCTCCCCACTGAGCCACGCTTCGCCGGAAGCCCTGCAGCACCGCCTTCACCCTCGTCTTCAACCTCGGGCATCCGAGATCGCCGGCGACCGCGCCTCTTCTCCAGCCCGTCCCCGAGCCCGCTGAGACCACCGCTGCACTCCCTGTGAGCCCCTGCTTCTTCCCCCGTGCCTCGTCGCCGTCATGGCCAGGGCCACCGTGGCTCGAAACCGGGCACACCACCGTGCTCAGCGCAGCCCCAGGAACCCGTAGCCACCACCAGTTCTTCCTCCCGTGCACCGTAGCCTCGAAACCAACCTCGCCCGAACTCCGGCGACCGCCAAGCTCGTCGCCGGCGTCGTTTCCGGCCACCCCGAGCCCAACCACCACCACCAGACACTGCAGCTTGTCCCCAGCTTCGCGTAGCGCTTCTCCGTCGTCGTTTTGGTCGCCGGAGGGCGTTTTCCGAAGCCCTCCGCCGTCTCGGGCCTCGCCGGCGAGTTGACCCAGTTTGACCCCTGGGTGGGCCCAGGTAGACCCCCCCTGAGTCTATGACAGGTGGGGCCGGTCTGTTAACTAATTTAGGATTAGGTTAAGTTAAATTTTAATTAATCAGCCACTGACATGTGGGTCCAGGCCCCACTAACAGCTAATTAGTGTTAAACTAATCCTGCTAATTAGCTGAGAGGCTGACAGGAGGGCCCCACCAGTCAGGTTTGACCTGGACTGGCGCCTTTGACCTGCTGACGTCACCCTGAAGTGTTGCTGGCGCAGTAATTGATTTTTTGGATTTATTTTTATTCAGGAAATTCCAGAAAATAGTTCAAACTTCAAAAATTCATAGAAATTCAACCATAGCTCCAAATGAGATAAATTATATATGAAAAATTATCAGAAAAAATTCAATCTATCCATCTGTAATGGTTTCATGCATGACAAAACAAGTTTACCTTGCTGTTTAGGCAGAATAAGGTAATGCACTATAAATGCCATGTTTAATGAGCTAATATTTGAATCTTTGATTCAAATGAGTTCATCCCTTTCTATTTTAGCTTGCACTAGGCCAAGACACAATCATATTGCCATGTCATAGCATGCATCATATTGTTGCATATTGTCGTGTGTTGATTGTGTTCCGATGTGTTCTCCATGGTAGGTTCTGTCTCTAAGGATATTCACGACTATCCAACTGAAGGGCAGTATCCCGCTACCACTCCATCAGGCAAGCATCCATTGATCATTCTGATACAAACCCATGTTCTCGCTTCTGCTCTTGCTTACTGCATGAAGACAACGCGATTCAAACTGCTGTGTGCCACAGTAGTTGAACCCTTATCCTCTGCATGACCTGTCATTGCCACAGTAACTAGATGAAACCCACTAGCATGTGTAGGAGTTGATTGAGCCATGTGTGTGATTCCTACTTTGCTATGCCTACTATGCTTAGAGTTGTGTCAGGTCTGGTTCATCTGGGTGATGGGCTAGAGTGAAATGCTTATGCCGGTAATGTGAGGGTTCTGTTGAACATGTTTTGGTAAAGGTTTCGATGAAAGGACATGTAGGAGTACATGGTGGGTTGTTTCATTGAGGCCGTCCCTAAGAACTGAGATCTGTATGCGTGATTTGAGATTCAGCTACTACCACACATTGGGCCCTGAAATATGACCCCGCTCGACTTACTGACCCCTCTCGCCTCTGTTCAGGAGTTGCAACTAGTTTCTGGTGTTTGTAGGACATGTGTTGGCGGCCGTGCGTAGCGCTGACCCTAGGGGTGGGCTATGATGCGGTAGATACACTGTGGCCGGGTATGCCGGGCGCCCGTTTGGCGTCTCGGGACCCTGTACACATCGTTTGGGCCATTGAGGACACCCCGGCCGGATTTCCTTGCGGATGGAACCTGAATAGGCGATAAACCTGAACTAGAGACTTGTGAGGTTAGTCAAGTCGTGGTCTACACCCACGTCGGTTTTCGCTTGAAGTCTGCCGAGCACATGTCGTGTGCAGACGCTAAGTGGTGGAAACATGTGTGACGAAGTACACCCCTGCAGGGTATAAAACTACTCGAATAGCCGCGTCCCCGGTAAAGGACTACTTGGTTGCATATATAGTTCATAGACAAGTTAATGGATACTATTAAAAGACTCAAGATAAGTGTGAGTACCGAGGATGGCCCCCTCGTAGGATGACGAGGGAGGATCCCCGGTGGAGTATTGTGTTGGTGAGTAGTGGACTCGTGTGCGAAAACTATTTTATTGGTGAAGTTCCGTGGGATAGCTTAGCCAAGAGTCAAAGCTGGCTTGCTGCAAATAACCCCACCACCTTCTTGAGAATAAGCATGTATAGTAGGTTCTGATGTAAGACTTGCTGAGTACCTTCGTACTCATGTTTGTTTATTTATTGTTTTCAGACGACAACACTGCCCCCTCCGATGGGTTTTACGTAGACCTTGACGTCGACGAGTGACTAGCCACCCAGGTGGTGATCTTGTCCATGGAGGGCCCTATGTAGATAGATAGGCTTCGAGAAGCCTTCTTCTTTCTAGAGTCTGTACTCAGACTAGTTGCTTCTGCATGTGCTTGTATGACTGTATGACTTGAGTGTCGGGTCATGTGACCCCTATCTCTATGACGTGTTATGAATGGCTCTCTGGAGCCCTTTAAATAAAGTACTTGAGTTGTAGAGTTTTGTTATGATGCCATGTTGTATGTACTCATATCGGGCATATTGTGTGTATGATTGAAATGCTTGGTATGAGTGGGATCCGACAATCTAGTTGTTTATCCTTGGCAGCCTTTCTTATGGGGAAATGTAGTCTAGTGTTCCTTGAGCCATAGTAGTCCGCTACATCCCGGTTCACCGGAGTCCTGCTAGCCCAGCACTACTGTTCAGGATGCTTGACTGGCCGGCATGTGTTTCACTTCGTCCCTATGTCTGTCCCTTCGGGGAAATGTCACGCGGTGACTTCCGGAGTCCTGCCTAGCCTGCTACAGCCCGGGGTTCCCCGGAGTCCTGTTAGCCCAGTGCTACAGCCCGGAATCACTCGTTGATGACCGACATGCTCGATGTGATGCATGTATGCCTGTCTCCATAGGTCTGTGCCGCTTTGGGTTCACGACTAGCCATGTCGGCCCGGGTTCTATGTCATATGGATACTAGCGACACTATCATATACGTGAGCCAAAAGGCGCAAACAGTCCCGGGCCATGGTAAGGAGACACCCGTGGGTTACCGTGCGTGAGGCCGCAAAGTGATATGAGGTGTTACCGGCTAGATCGATGTGACTTGGAATCAGGGTCCTGACAGCATTGGCATCAGAGCCGGACTGCCTGTAGGTTCGTTGAGCCAAACTGGTCGATGTCGAGTCTAGAAATGCTTTAGTTATATGTAGGGGAATTGATTGTGGAAGGGAACGTAAGGTTCTTTTACTTCTTTACCTATGCCTCTGATCTGAGTCATTCTCTCCTTATTCAACATGGGCTAAGGACTAGGCTCTCTTCTTCTATCAGGTTCACGTGTTACTAATCCGTAGTAGCTTATAGGATTATTGTTACGAGTCCCAGTCCAGTTTCTACTATTCTTAGTATGTTGCTATTTGAATCAGAACCTCGATATGATGTTGTTGAGTGGTACTGTGAACTGTTGTGGATGTCTCAAATCTTTTTCTGAGCATTTACAGCCGTTATGCTGTCCAATTTTCCCTAGGAATTCTGATGTCTTTGTCTTGTGGTTGTGCTTTCAGATGGCCAACCGTGCTCAAAATCAAGTGGTTCGCCTGACCAGGTGCCTCGACGTGCCCGGTCATACTGCTATGTTAGTCCGGGTCATGATCGAGACGGGATACCGTTGGTATCCCGAATACACTGTCGAAGAGCAGTTCCGCGACTTTAATCAAAGCCAGTATTTCTGCACCGTCAGGATATTTCCTTCTTATCCTAGATCTACCGAGCCCCTTCACTGTTCCTATGGACTCGGGGTTACCGTTGAGATGGCTGTGCAGGATGCTGCCTATTCCATGATGACCATCTTGCGAGTCCGGACTGGCCTGCTTCGGAACACTGACTTCCGTTACATGCCTGCTTCACTTCCGGGAGCGCAAGGGTATCTTCAGGCTATCTATGCTGACTCCACTCAGGAGGACTCATTAACTCGTACCACTGCCGAGATGCTCGAAGATAAGGACCGAGAGAATCGGGCCTTGAGGCTGGAGCTTTTCAATACCCGTGCCGATCATTGGGCCACATTGACTCGGTTTGCACCTGCAGTGCAAGCTGGATGTATGGATACAAGGGATTTGTATCCTGTGTGATCAGCTCTGCTAGACATGGTGGATTGGCGTGATGTGGGAGGCATCACCCCACCCCGTGGTCCCCGCAGGCCACTGTTTGTTGGTCCAAGATCTCATCCTAGCCCCTATGGTCCACAGGCTCCTCAGGACCGTCTGTTCCCGGATGGTCACATTGAACTTCCAGGCTATGGGGGTGACTTCTATGAGGACTACTACGGAGCTGTCTGAGTTAGTAGTAGTACCACTAGTACTGTAGTAGTTGTATCTCCACTGTCCTGTGTGACTTGTGGAATATGACTTTGTGTGTAATCGATTCCTGAGGTGTAGACAAATAATGTATAGGAGCTTGGAATGCCTCCGATGAGATGTAACGTCTTTCATCATAGTTGTACTGTAGCCTGGGCTTGTACTAAACTATGTATGATGTGTATGACCGTTGGTATATATATGGCAGTTTTATATTACCATGACATACGGATGAACATCTCTGCATTCCGTGTTATCCATTACATTCTGCACTTCCTTGCAAAGTTTGAGCCATCCTTGTCTAAACCGTTGTCTTGTTTTCTCCTAGGATGGTCAACACCCGCGGCAACCCTGCTGTCCCGGAGCAGGGGGAAGCCAGTGCAGCTAGAGGTGAAAATCTGCCTCACCCGCCTTCTCTGGCCGAAGTAATGCTGGAGGTGGAAAGAAACAAGCGTGAGACTAACCGCCTACTGGAGCGGATTGAGCAGAACACTGCACGCCACCCACGAAATGACTTGGTGTCAATCAATGACTTTATCAAGCTGTACCCACCAAAGTTCAACCATTCCGTCGAGCCCCTCGACGCGGATGACTGGCTTCGCAGCATCACCCACAAGCTATGTTCTGCCAACGTAGCCGAAGCCGACAAGGTTACCTATGCTGCCTATCACCTCGAAGGCCCTGCTAGCCATTGGTGGGAAAACTTCGAAGCTATGCGCCCGGTCGGTCAAATCACTACTTGGGCTGAATTCAGTGAGGCTTTCCGTGAGCATCACATTCCGGAAGGTCTCATGGATCACAAGAGGGAGGAGTTTTGTAACTTCACCCAAGGAAGACTGACTGTGGATGCATATAGTCGTGAATTTGGGAATCTAGCACGCTATGCCCCTGAAGAGGTTTCTACTAACGCTAAGAAGCAGGCAAGGTTCCGCAAGGGACTTAGTCCTGAGCTTCGCTGCGATCTCCGTCTGCACGAGTGCACATCTTTTCAGAAGTTGGTCAATAAAGCCATCAGTGCTGAGACAGGCCAGACTGATTATGACGCTTCACGCAAGCATTCCCATGATTTTGGCTCTTTATCCGGCTCTGGAGCTCAGAAGCGCCGGGTGTGGATCCCAAGCACAGCACTGCCACCCAGGTTCATCCCGAGGCCATCCTTTGAGGCGCCTCGTCCCAACCAGCAATTTGCACCACCCAAGCCCTATGGTGGCCCCGCTGCTAATGCTGCTCCACGCCCCAATGTGGTGATATGCTTCAAGTGTGGAGAGCCGGGTCACTATAGTCGAGAGTGTCCCCAGAACAACCCAGTCAAGCTGGAAAGTCCGTTGGCCGTGGTAAGCCCGCGGGAAAGACTTTCTACGCCAAGCCGGCCGCCACTGCACGTGGCCATGTCAACTATGTTTCAGCCGAAGAGGCTCATGAGGATCCTAACGTCGTCCTTGGTACGCTCCTTGTTAACTGCCATCCGGCATCTATTCTTTTCGATACTGGAGCATCTCATTCATTCATATCTGAGAACTATGCTCGATTGCATAGCACGACATTCTGTGACATGCCCTCTACCATGGAAATTCAAACCCCTGGCTCTAGATGGCAAACTTCTAGAGTAAGCCATGGGAACAAAATTCTTGTCGATAGACTTGTCTTCCTTGCATCCTTAATAGCTCTCAAGTCCTCCGACATAAACATCATCTTGGGTATGGACTGGATGTCAGCTCATTATGCTAAGATCGATTGTGCCACTAGAACCGTTCAACTTACTCACCCGTCGGGAAGACAGTTAATGTCTTAACTCGAGTGGCCAAGTGCCAACTTTACTCCCTAAATGCCAACCCCCTTCCAGACCTTGAGGATGTTCCGGTAGTCCGAGACTTTCCGGATGTCTTTCCAGAAGAACTGCCAGGTGTTCCACCTGACAGGGTTGTTGAGTTTGTGATAGACCTTGTTCCAGGAACCGTTCCGATTTCTAGAAGACCCTATAAGATGGCACCCCTAGAACTAGCCGAGCTTAAGAACCAACTTGATGAGTCCTTGAAAAAGGGTTTCATCCGTCCTAGTTCCTCTCCTTGGGCTTGCCCCGTCCTCTTCGTCAAGAATAAGGATGGAACGGATCGAATGGTTGTGGATTACCGACCTGTCAACTAGGTCACCATCAAGAACAAATGCCCGCTTCCCAGGATCAACGATCTGTATGATCAGCTCGCTGGATCCTCAGTCTTCTCCAAGATGGATTTGAGGTTGGGCTACCATCAAATCAAAATCAGAAATGGGGACATTCCCAAAACGGCCTTTGTTACTCGTTATGGCCAATACGAGTACACCGTCATGTCCTTCGGTTTAACCAATGCCCCGGCTACTTTCTCTCGGTTAATGAACTCAGTCTTCATGGAGTACTTGGATAAATTCGTCCTTGTATACCTCGATAACATACTCATCTACTCCAAGAATAAAGAGGATCATGCAGAACATCTAAGGCTGGTATTGATGAAACTTCGAGAGCATCGCCTTTATGCCAAATTCTCCAAGTGTGAATTTTGGTTGCCAGAAGTGACCTATCTAGGACATGTAATCTCTGGTAAGGGTATTGCTGTTAATCCCGAGTGAGTTCAAGTTGTCCTTGATTGGACTCCACCTGAGACGGTCAAGCAAGTTTGGAGTTTCCTTGGCCTAGCGAGCTATTGCCGCTGCTTCGTCGAGAATTTCTCCAAGGTTGCTAAACCTCTAACTGAACTCCTCAAGAAAGATAAAAAGTTCGAGTGGACCCCACAGTGCGAGATCAGTTTTCAGGAACTGAAAAGACGACTGACATCTGCCCCCGTACTGGTACCACCAGATTTCTCCAAGGACTTTATTATCTATTGCGACGCCTCGCGACAAGGACTAGGTTGCATACTCATGCAAGATCGTCAGGTAATTGCCTATGCTTCACGGCAATTACACCCACATGAGGAAAATTATCCTACACATGATCTAGAGCTTGCAGCTGTGGTCCATGCGCTTAAAACCTGGCGACATTACCTTCTCAGTAATCGTTGCGAGATCTTCACCGACCACCAAAGTTTGAAATATATCTTCTCCCAACCAGATTTGAATCTCAGGCAACAATGTTGGGTTGAGTTGATCTCAGACTACGACTTAGGAATAACTTACACCCCAGGCAAAGCCAACGTCATGGCTGATGCGCTAAGCCGTAAGTCCTATTGTAACAACCTGATGTTACAACAAAGTCAACCACTTCTCCATGAGGAATTTCGTAAGCTTAATATTCACATTGTTCCTCGAGGATTCCTATCCACCCTGGTGGCGAAACCTACCCTTATGGATCAAATCATAGCTGCCCAGAAGCGTGATAAGGGCATATCCCGGATTAAGGAAAACATTGCTAGCAGAGTTGCTAAATGTTTTTCCATGGATAAGCGGGGTGCTGTCTTCTTTGAGAACCGTTTGGTGGTTCCCAAGAAACCACATCTACGCCAGTTGATCCTTAAGGAAGCTCATGATTCCCCTCTCACCATTCATCCCAGTAGTACTAAAATGTATCAAGACCTACGTCAGAGGTTTTGGTGGGCTAGGATGAAGAGAGAAATCGCTCAATACATTGCTAGCTGCGACGTCTGTCGTCGTGTTAAAGCAGAGCATCAACGGCCTGCTGGCTCCCTTCAACCTCTGGCTATTCCTGAATGGAAATGGGATAAAATCAGTATGGATTTCATCACTGGGTTTCCCAGGACCAAGAGAGGGAATAATGTCATCTTCATCGTGATCGACCGACTTTCCAAAGTAGCCCATTTCCTACCTGTTCGTGAGAGTATCACCGCTAGCCAGCTAGCCGATTTATACATCTCCCGAATAGTGTCTCTTCATGGTGTCCCATTGGAAATTAACTCAGACCGTGGGAGTCTTTTCACCTCTTGATTTTGGGAAAGTTTCCAAAATGCTATGGGAACTCGTCTCTCCTTTAGTACCGCCTTCCATCCTCAATCAAGTGGTCAAGTGGAGCGAGTCAATCAAATTCTGGAAGATATGCTCCGAGCTTCTGTGATCTCGTTCGGAATGAGTTGGGAGAAATGCCTTCCATTTGCGGAGTTTGCTTATAACATTAGTTATCAAGCTAGTTTGGGCAAAGCTCCTTTCGAGGTTCTTTATGGACGAAAATGTCGAACGCCTCTTAACTGGTCAGAAACCGGGGAAAGACAACTCTTTGGCCCGGATATGATTCAGGGAGCAGAAGAGCAGGTTCACGTTATTCGTGAGAAATTGAAAACAGCCCAATCTCGTCAAAAGAATCAATATGATCGTAAACATAAGCCTATGACTTATGAAGTCGACGAGAAGGCCTACCTTTGGGTTACCCGTTAAAGGGAACCCATCGTTTCGGTATCAAAGGCAAATTGGCTCCTCGTTACATTGGACCCTTTCGCATTCTTGCCAAACAAGGAGAAGTTGCCTACCAATTGGAACTACCTCCGTAGCTTTCCAGAGTTCACAATGTCTTCCAGGTTTCACAACTCACGCGTTGCTTCGCGGATCCTATCCATGGAGTGGACCACGAAACGCTTGATCTACAAGATAACCTCTGTTATCGGGAGTATCACATTCGTATCCTTGATCAAGCCGAGCGTACCACTCGACGGCATAATATCAAGTTTCTCAAGGTTCAATGGTCACATCATTCCGAGGAAGAAGCCACTTGGGAAAGGGAGGATCGTCTTCGACTCGAGTACCCCACCTTCTTCCCAGTGGATCCTAAATCTCGGGACGAGATTCTTTTGAGTGGGGGTGAGTTGTCACACCCTAGCTAGTCCATGCATTGGAGTGTGCATCATGTTTACTTTTCATCAGAAACTTGAAATGGGGAAGGCAGAACCCCCAGCACCCCTCTTGAAATCAACTAGGGTTTACCAAAAATAATTTCAATGAACCTGAAATGCCCTTCTAAAATGTTCACCCTCTTTGTCTTAGGTTAGAACCTCTGGCAAAAATTGGTGCACAATTTTCTAGGTCAACAGAGGATCATTGATTTAAACCATAAATATTTGAATTTGGGCATTTAAATGCTATTAAATAATTTAAATGCTCAAATAATTCTGGAAATAAATGTTTGCTGTTAGGAATAATCCTAACATAGCCCACAATTATTTTCAGGATTTTATCAAGTGCCTAGGTATTTTTAATAAAGCCCTAAAGCTACAGAAAAATAGAAAAAGAAAACAAAATCAAAAAAAAGGAGAAAGAAGCCCACCTGGGCCTTACCTGGCTCGGCCAGTCACCCCCTACCTCGCGCCAGGAGGCAGGGGCGCGTGCTCGTCGCGCGCCGGCCACCTCCTGCTTCTGCCGACGCCGGGAGACGCCCTGAAGTGCCACGCGACCCCCCACGTCTCCCTCTCATCCTCGCTCACTCTCCCCCTTGTCTCCCTCTTCCTCTCCCGCGATGGCCGAGCACGCCCCTCGCCGCCGATCGCTATAGCCGCCACCAGAGACCTCCCCTCGCCCCTCCGACGAGCCCATCGGCTCTGCCTCGACTCCCTCGTCCTCCCCACCGAGCCACGCTTCGCCGGAAGCCCTGTAGCACCGCCTTCGCCCTCGTCTTCAACCTCGGGCATCCGAGATCGCCGGCGACCGCGCCTCTTCTCCAGCCCGTCCCCGAGCCCGCGGAGACCACCGCTGCACTCCCTGTGAGCCCCTGCTTCTTCCCCCGTGCTCGCCCCCTCCGTTTCCGTCCCCTAACTCCGATTTCCACCACGGCCGAAGCTCGCCGGCGCCGTGCCTCATCGCCGTCGTGGCCAGGGCCACCGTGGCTCAAAGCCGGGCACACCACCGTGCTCAGCCTAGCCCCAGGAACCCGTAGCCACCACCAGTTCTTCCTCCCGTGCACCGTAGCCTCGAAACCAACCTCGCCCGAACTCCGGCGACCGCCAAGCTCATCGCCGGCGTCGTTTCCGGCCACCCCGAGCCCAACCACCACCACCAGATGCTGCGGCTCGTCCCCAGCTTCGCGTAGCGCTTCTCCGCCGTTGTTTTGGTCGCCTGAGGGCGTTTTCCGAAGCCCTCCGCCGTCTCGGGCCTCGCCGGCGGCTCAACGCCGGCGAGTTCACCCAGTTTGACCCCTGGGTGGGCCCAGGTAGACCCCCCTGAGTCTATGACAGGTGGGGCCAGTCTGTTAACTAATTTAGGATTAGGTTAAGTTAAATTTTAATTAATCAGCCACTGACATGTGGGTCCAGGCCCCACTAACAGCTAATTAGTGTTAAACTAATCCTGCTAATTAGCTGAGAGGCTGACAGGAGGGCCCCACCAGTCAGGTTTGACCTGGACTGGCGCCTTTGACCTGCTGACGTCACCCTGACGTGTTGCTGGCGCAGTAATTGATTTTCTGGATTTATTTTTATTCAGGAAATTCCAGAAAATAGTTCAAACTTCAAAAATTCATAGAAATTCAACCATAGCTCCAAATGAGATAAATTATATACGAAAAATTATCAGAAAAATTCAATCTATCCATCTGTAATGGTTTCATGCATGACAAAACAAGTTTACCTTGCTGTTTAGGCAGAATAAGGTAATGCACTATAAATGCCATGTTTAATGAGCTAATATTTGAATCTTTGATTCAAATGAGTTCATCCCTTTCTATTTTAGCTTGCACTAGGCCAAGACACAATCATATTGCCATGTCATAGCATGCATCATATTGTTGCATATTGTCGTGTGTTGATTGTGTTCCGATGTGTTCTCTGTGGTAGGTTCTGCCTCCGAGGATATTCACGACTATCCAACTGAAGGGCAGTATCCCGCTACCACTCCATCAGGCAAGCATCCATTGATCATTCCGATACAAACCCATGTTCTCGCTTCTGCTCTTGCTTACTGCATTAAGACAACGCGATTCAAACTGATGTGTGCCACGGTAGTTGAACCCTTATCCTCTGCATGACCTGTCATTGCCACAGTAACTAGATGAAACCCACTAGCATGTGTAGGAGTTGATTGAGCCATGTGTGTGATTCGTACCTTGCTATGCCTGCTATGCTTAGAGTTGTGTCAGGTCTGGTTCATCTGGGTGATGGGCTAGAGTGAAATGCTTATGCCGGTAATGTGAGGGTTCTTTTGAAGATGTTTTGGTAAAGGTTTCGATGAAAGGCCATGTAGGAGTACATGGTGGGTTGTTTCATTGAGGCCGTCCCTAAGAACTGAGATCTGCATGCGTGATTTGAGATTCAGCTACTACCACACATTGGGCCCTGAAATATGACCCCGCTCGACTTACTGACCCCTCTCGCCTCTGTTCAGGAGTTGCAACTAGTTTCTGGTGTTTGTAGGACATGTGTTGGCGGTCGTGCGTAGCGCTGACCCTAGGGGTGGGCTATGATGCGGTAGATACACTGTGGCCGGGTATGCCGGGTGCCCGTTTGGCGTCTCGGGACCCTGTACACATCGTTTGGGGCCGTTGAGGACACCCCGGCCGGATTTCCTTGCGGATGGAACCTGAATAGGCGATAAACCTGAACTAGAGACTTGTGAGGTTAGTCAGGTCGTGGTCTACACCCACGTCGGTTTTTGCTTGAAGTCTGCCGAGCACATGTCGTGTGCAGATGCTAAGTGGTGGAAACATGTGTGACGAAGTACACCCCTGCAGGGTATAAAACTATTCGAATAGCTGCGTCCGTGGTAAAGGACTACTTGGTTGCATATACAGTTCATAGACAAGTTAATGGATACTATTAAAAGACTCAAGATAAGTGTGAGTACCGAGGATGGCCCCCTCGTAGGATGACGAGGGAGGATCCCCGGTGGAGTATTGTGTTGGTGAGTAGTGGACTCGTGTGCGAAAACTATTTTATTGGTGAAGTTCCGTGGGATAGCTTAGCCAAGAGTCAAAGCTGGCTTGCTGCAAATAACCCCACCACCTTCTTGAGAATAAGCATGTATAGTAGGTTCTGATGTAAGACTTGCTGAGTACCTTCGTACTCATGTTTGTTTATTAATTGTTCTCAGACGACAACACTGCCCCCTCCGATGGGTTTTACGTAGACCTTGACGTCGACGAGTGACTAGCCACCCAGGTGGTGATCTTGGCCATGGAGGGCCCTATGTAGATAGACAGGGGCTTCGAGAAACCTTCTTCTTTCTAGAGTCTGTACTCAGACTAGTTGCTTCCGCATGTGCTTGTATGACTGTATGACTTGAGTGTCGGGTCATGTGACCCCTATCTGTATGACGTGTTATGAATGTCTCTCTGGAGCCCTTTAAATAAAGTACTTGAGTTGTAGAGTTTTGTTGTGATGCCATGTTGTATGTACTCATATCAGGCATATTGTATGTATGATTGAAATGCTTGGTATGAGTGGGATCCGACAATCTAGTTGTTTATCCTTGGCAGCCTTTCTTATGGGGAAATGTAGTCTAGTGTTCCTCGAGCCATAGTAGTCCGCTACAGCCCGGTTCACCGGAGTCCTGCTAGCCCAGCACTACTGTTCAGGACGCTTGACTGGCCGGCATGTGTTTCACTTCGTCCCTATGTCTGTCCCTTCGGGGAAATGTCACGCGTTGACTTCCGGAGTCCTGCCTAGCCTGCTACAGCTCGGGATTCCCTGGAGTCCTGTTAGCCCAGTGCTACAGCCCGGAATCACTCGTTGATGACCGACATGCTCGATGTGATTCATGTATGCCTGTCTCCATAGGTCTGTGCCGCTTTGGGTTCACGACTAGCCATGTCGGCCCGGGTTCTATGTCATATGGATGCTAGCGACACTATCATATACGTGAGCCAAAAGGCGCAAATGGTCCCGGGCCATGGTAAGGCGACACCCGTGGGTTACCGTGCGTGAGGCCGCAAAGTGATATGAGGTGTTACCGGCTAGATCGATGTGACTTGGAATCGGGGTCCTGACATCGGGGGTGCCATGTATTTGACATGAGCGATCGAGTATACGGTCCAAACTGGACGGGCCCGGGGTACTTCTTTTGAAAGGCTTTTTCCGCTGACTGTGCTTGGAGCCTCTGAATCCGGCATTGACTGTTGTATCCTCTGTATTGTCATTGTTGATGCGGCGCTTGTGTTTGTTGCGACGTGACCTGCCATTGCTATCCTTGGTATCCGAAGTACCAGGGTTCTTTGATATGTTGTTGCTGCGAGCCAGCTAGCTGTCCTCTCCTACACAAAAGCGGGTCATGAGTGTCGTGAGGGCTGCCATAGATTTCGGCTTTTCCTGGCCAAGGTGCCGGGCAAGCCACTCGTCGCGGATGTTATGCTTGAAAGCTGCTAGGGCCTCTGCATCCAGGCAGTCGACGATTTGATTTTTCTTGGTTACGAACCATGTCCAGAATTGCCTGGCCGATTCCTATGGCTGCTGAATTATGTTGCTTAAGTCATTGGCATCTGGCGGTCGCACATAAGTGCCCTGGAAGTTGTCGAGGAATGCGGCTTCCAGATCTTCCCAGCAGCCAATGGATTCTGCTGGCAGGTTGTTGAGCCAATGCCGAGCTGGTCCTTTAAGCTTGAGTGGGAGGTATTTGATGGCATGTAGATCGTCACCACGGGCCATGTGGATGTGCAGGAGGTAGTCCTCAATCCATACCGCAGGATCGGTTGTGTCGTCATATGATTCAATGTTTACGGGTTTGAAACCCTCTGGGATTTGATGATCCATTACTTCATCTGTGAAGCATAGGGGGTGTGCGGAGCCTCTGTACTGGGCTATATCATGACGCAACTCGAATGAGTCTTGTCTGCTGGGTTCGGCCTGGCCGGGTTTACTTTTACTGTATCCGGCGTGACGGTTATCGTCTCTCGTAGTGGGGCGCCCTCGCGATCCATAGATCGATCTTGCTTGCTTTGATTTGTCCTCCAATGCGTCTCGCAGGTCTAGCGTATTTCCCTGTGCCTTGACATTTTTCTTTGAGTGGCGACGGGGTGCGGCTTGAGCTTTTGGCTGAAATGCCTCTCTGTCGCGGCCACGAGGTGGCCGATTAGCCGTGTCATACGCTGGGGATGTAGGTTTTAATGCTTCCTCCTCTAATCGGGGTAGCAACCTGCGCTTTGGGTAGCTCTTGGAGGGGCGTTCGAGTTCGTATTCCTTGGCCGCAAGGACTTCCATCCATCTGTCAGCTAGCAGGTCTTGATCAGCTCTAAGCTGTTGTTGCTTTTTCTTAAGGCTATTCGCCGTGGCCATAAGCCGGCGCTTGAAGCACTCTTGCTCGACGGGATCCTCAGGTACGACGAATTCGTCGTCGTCGAGGCTTGCCTCGTCTTCGGAGGGAGGCATGTAATTATCATCCTCTACCTCTCTATCTGCCGCTCTCTTAGGAGGGCTGGCTTCTCCATCCTCCTGCGCTGAATCTTGCTGGAGGGAGTTGTCTTCGGCACTGTCCGGAGTGTTATTATCTCCTCTGCAGGTATCACCGTTTTTGCTTTGGCAAGACTTAGAGCGGCGCCGCTGATGCCGGCGCTTGGGTTGCTTCTTGGAGGGGTCATCCCCCGCTGTCCTGTCGCCATTGCCTTCTTTGGGTGTGTCCACCATATATATATCATATGATGAGGTGGCTGTCCAGTGCCCTGTGGGCGGTGGTTCCTGTTCGTCTCCTGCATCATCGTCCATAACGTCGATGTCTTCGGAGTCGAAGTCGAGCATGTCGGTTAAATCATCGACAGTGGCTACTAAGTGGGTGGTGGGTGGGCGGCGAATTTCTTCGTCGTCCGCATCCCAATCCTGCCGGACGTAGTTCGGCTAGGACTCTCCTAACAAGGAGAGAGACCTTAGTGAATTTAGTATGTCGCCGAAGGGAGAGTGCTGAAAGATATCTGCGGAGGTGAACTCCATGATCGGCGCCCGGTCGGATTCGATTGGCACGAGCGCCGATAGTCCGGAGTCCGTGGCCGGGGAAGAATCCGGCTGCTTGGATTCATGGCTCTCATGAAGGGTAAGGTCGGTCTTTGGCTCGATCACCGATGAGACTGCGGCCCCCACGGCGGGGTCTAGCCACCCGTCCACGGATGGCGCACTTGGCTCCGAATTGAAGGCCGGAGCGGTTGCACGTGTGATCTCCTGAACACTGCCCGACGGCAGAGCTAAATCATGCCCATCGTGACAGTGCGGCGCACTCGGCAGGGGCTCGAATCCGGTGAAGATCAAGTCTCCGCGGATGTCGGCCGTGTAGTTTAAGCTTCCAAACCTGACCTGGTGGCCAGGGGCGTAACTCTCGATCTGCTCCAGATGACCAAGCGAGTTGGCCCGCAGTACGAAGCCGCCGAATACGAAAATCTGTCCGGGGAGAAAAGTCTCACCCTGGACTACATTGCTATCGATGATCGGAGAAGCCATCGAGCCTAACGATGACGGCACAGAGAAACTCTCAATGAAAGCACCAATGTCGGTGTCAAAACCGGCGGATCTCGGGTAGGGGGTCCCGAACTATGCGTCTAGGCGGATGGTAACAGGAGACAAGGGACACGATGTTTTTACCCAGGTTCGGGCCCTCTGGATGGAGGTAAAACCCTACTCCTGCTTGATTGATCTTGATGATATGAGTATTACAAGAGTTGATCTACCACGAGATCAGAGAGGCTAAACCCTAGAAGCTAGCCTATGGTATGATTGTTGTTGTTCCTATGGACTAAACCCTCCGGTTTATATAGACACCGGAGGGGGCTAGGGTTACACAGAGTCGGTTACAAGGAAGGAGATCTACATATCCGTATTGCCAAGCTTGCCTTCCACGCCAAGGAGAGTCCCATCGGGACACGGGACGAAGTCTTCAATCTTGTATCTTCATAGTCCAATAGTCCGGCCAAAGGTTATAGTCCGGCTGCCCGGATACCCCCTAATCCAGGACTCCCTCAGGGGTCCTCGGGCATTCGGCCTGTTATCCGTTGGGCCGGACTAATGGGCTATGAAGACATGAAGACCGAAGACCATACTCGTGTCCGGATTGGATTTTCCTTGGCGTGGAAGGCAAGCTAGGCGACCAACTATGAAGATTCCTTCTTATGTAACCGACCCCATGTAACCCTAGATTTCTCCGGTGTCTACATAAACCGGAGAGCATAGTCCGGATAGGACAGATTCATTACCATATACTCATAGGCTAGACTTCTAGGGTTTGGCCATTACGATCTCGTGGTAGATCAACTCTTGTAACACTCATATTCATCAAGATCAATCAAGCAGGAAGTAGGGTATTACCTCCATAGAGAGTCCCCGAACCTGGGTAAACATCGTGTCCCCCATCTCCTGTTACCATCGATCCTAGACGCACAGTTCGGGACCCCCTACCTGAGATCCGCCGGTTTTGACACCGACAGGGAGAACATTGTATTGAGATCCAAAAAGAGAGAAGAAGCCATCTAGCTAATAACTATGGACCCGAAGGTCTGAGGTAAACTACTCACACATCATCGGAGAGGCTATGGTGTTGATGTAGAAGCCCTCCATGATCGATGCCCCCTCCGGAGGAGCTCTAGGAAAGGCCGCAAGATGGGATCTCACAGGTACAGAAGGTTGCGGTGGTGGAATTATGTTTTTGGCTCCGTATCTGGTAGTTTGGGGGTACGTAGGTATATATAGGAGGAAGAAGTACGTCGGTGGAGCAGCATGGGGTCCACGAGGGTGGAGGGCGCGCCTGGGGGGTAGGCGTGCCCCCTACCTCGTGCCTTCCTGGTTGATTTCTTGACGTAGGGTCCAAGTCCTCTGGATTATGTTCGTTCCAAAAATCACGTTCCCGAAGGTTTCATTCTGTTTGGACTTCGTTTGATATTCCTTTTTCGAAACTCTGAAATAGGAAAAAAAACATCAATTCTGGGTTGGGCCTCCGGTTAATAGGTTACTCCCAAAAATAATATAAAAGTGTATAATAAAGCCCTTTAAACATCCAAAACAGAATATAATATAGCATGGAACAATAAAAAATTATAGATACATTGTAGACGTATCAAGCATCCCCAAGCTTAATTCCTGCTCGTCCTCGAGTAGGTAAATGATTAAAACAGAATTTTTGATGTGGAATGCTACTTAGCATAATTTCAATGTAACTCTTCTTATTGTGGCACGAATGTTCAGATTTGATATGATTCAAGATAAAAGTTTAATGTTGACATAAAAACAATAATACTTCAAGCATGCTAACTAAGCAATTATGTCTTATCAAAATAACATAGCCAAAGCAAGTTATCCCAACAAAATCATATAGTCTGGCTATGCTCCATCTTCCCCACACAAAATATTCATATCGTGTACAACCCCAGTTTTAGCCAAGCAATTGGTTCATACTTTTAATGCGCTTCAGCCTTTTCAACTCTTACGCAATACATGAGTGCAAGCCATGGATATAGCACTATGGTGGAATAAGGTATAATGGTAGGGGTTATGTGGGAAGACAAAAATGAGAAAGTCTCACATCAACGAGGCTAATCAACGGGCTATGGAGATGCCCATCAATTTATGTTAATGCAAGGAGTAGGGATTGCCATGCAACGGATGCACTAGAGCTATAAGTCTATGAAAGCTCGAAAAGAAACTAAGTGGGTGTGCATCCAACTTGCTTGCTCACGAAGACCTCGGGCATTTGAGGAAGCCCTTCATTGGAATATACAAGCCAAGTTCTATAATGAAATTTCCCACTAGTATATGAAAGTGACAAAATGAGAGACTCTCTATTATGAAGATCACGGTGCTACTTTGAAGCACAAGTGTGGTAAAAGGATAGTAACATTGTCCCTTCTCTCTTTTTCTCTCATTTTTTATTTGGGCCTTTTCCTTCTTTGTTTATGGCCTCTTTTTTTACCCCAGAGTCTCATCCCGACTTGTGGGGGAATCATAGTCTCCCTCATCCTTTCCTCACTTGGGACAATGCTCTAATAATGATGATCATAACACTTTTATTTACTTACAACTCATGAATTACAACTCAATACTTAGAACAAAATATGACTCTATGTGAATGCCTCCGGTGGTGTACCGGGATATGCAATGAATCAAGAGCGACATGTATGAAAGAATTATGAATGGTGGCTTTGCCACAAATACAATGTCAACTACATGATCATCCAAAGCAATATGACAATGACGGAGCGTGTCATGATAAACGAAATGATGGAAAGTTGCATGGCAATATATCTCGGAATGGCTATGGAGATGCCATAATAGGTAGGTGTAGGATCGGAAGAATGTCTAGAGGGGGGGTGATTAGACTACTTGACCAAATAAAAATCTATCCTTTTCCCAATTTTAGTTCTTGGCAGATTTTAGCTATCTTAGCACAAGTCAAGCAATCTCCACACAATTCAAGAAAGCATGCAAAAGAGTATATGAGCAGCGGAAAGTAAAGCATACAACTTGCAAGAATGTAAAGGGAAGGGTTTGGAGAATTCAAACGCAATTGGAGACACAGATTTTTTTGGCGTGGTTCCGATAGGTGGTGCTATCGTACATCCACGTTAATGGAGACTTCAACCCACGAAGGGTAACGGTTGCGCGAGTCCACGGAGGGCTCCACCCACTGAGGGTCCACGAAGAAGCAACCTTGTCTATTCCATCATGGCCGTCGCCCACGAAGGACTTGCCTCACTAGCGGTAGATCTTCACGAAGTAGAAGATCTCCTTGCCCTTACAAACTCCTTGGTTCAACTCCACAATCTTGTCGGAGGCTCCCAAGTGACACCTAGCCAATCTAGGAGACACCACTCTCCAAGAAGTAACAAATGGTGTGTTGATGATGAACTCCTTGCTCTTGTGCTTCAAATGATAGTCTCCCCAACACTCAACTCTCTCTCACAGGATTTGGATTTGGTGGAAAGAAGATTTGAGTGGAAAGCAACTTGGGGAAGGCTAGAGATCAATATTCATATGGTTGGAATGGAATATCTTGAGCTCAACACAAGTGTAGGTGGTTCTCTCTCAGAACATGTGTATTGGAAGTGTAGATGTGTTCTAATGGCTTTCTCCACGAATGAAGAGTGGGTGGAGGGGTACATATAGCCTCCACACAAAATCTAACCGTTACACACAATCTGCCAAACTCGGTGGGACCGAATCGTTAAACTCGGTCGGACCAATTCAGCAAACCTAGTGACCGTTAGGATTTTTGGTGGGACTGAGATGCAACTCGGTAGGACCGATATGGTTAGGGTTTGGGAATAATGTAATCTCGGTGTGGCCGATTACACAAACTCCGTGGGACTGATTTTGGTAATAAGCTAACCAGAGAGTTGGTCAGGTAAACTCGGTGGGACCGATTCGCTCTTCTCGGTGAGACCGAAATGTTACGAAAGGGAAACAGAGAGTTTACATTGCAATCTCGGTGGGACCGATCACTCACTTCGGTTAGACCGAAACGTTACGAAGGGAAACAGAGAAATTGCAATCCCATCTCGGTGAGACCGAGATCCCTATCGGTGAAACCGAATTGCTAGGGTTTGTGGCAGTGGCTATGACATGTGAAACTCGGTGGCGCCGGATAGAAAGAATCGGTGGGGCCGAGTTTGACTTTTGGTTTAGGTCAAATGTGGATGTGGGAAGATAGTTGAGGGTTTTGGAGCATATCACTAAGCACATGAAGCAAGAGGCTCATTAAGCAACACCTCATCCCTCCTTGATAGTATTGGCTTTTCCTATAGACTCAATGTGATCTTGGATCACTAAAATATAAAATGTAGAGTCTTGATCTTGAAGTTTGAGCCAATCCTTTGTCCTTATGATTTTGAGGGATCCACTTTCCTCATCCATGCCATGCCATCCATTGAGCTTTTCCTGAAATATTCATCTTGGAATAATGTTAGCTCAATGAGCTATATGTTGTTAGGAATTACCAAAACCACCCAGGGATAGTTGCACTTTCAATCTCCCCCTTTTTGGTAATTGATGACAACATATAGATCAAAGCTTCGACAAATGATAATAAGAGTGAAATACATCGTCGCTTTGAGAAGTATGTGATAAGCAAGAGCTCCCCCTAAATTTGTGCATATCTTAAGATTTGCTTTGGACTGCAAATGCATAAAGAGTTAGAATCATGGGTTACTCTTCCATGTCACATACATCTTGGTGGAGCGCTCAAAATGATAAGAATTAAATACATGCACTCATCACCAAGCAAAGTGAATGATCAAAATAAGGATAAAGTGATAGTAACATCCAACAAGCATTAAGTGTAGCTTATGATCAAACACATGATCATCAATGTCTCACAGATTAAGGCATAGTATCTCAAGCACTCAAAAGCAAATAAAGTTTCAATCAAGGAGACAAGAGAGAACAAATGCAAACTCTCTCTCTCGAAGCCTATGATCTATACATTTTTCTCCCCCTTTGGCAACAAGTTACCAAAAAGTTCATAGAAAATGCATAGTACTAAACGACTCTCAGGCTTGGTCCTCAGTTGGTGGAGTTCGGATGACACCAAGGACGAAGGCTTTAGTAGACGTGGTTGGAGCTGCTGGGGTAGGAGCTAGAGCTAGTGGAACTGAGGCTGTAGCTGGTGCAGAAGTGGTGGCTCTGGTGTCAGCTACTGGTACTGCAGATGATCTCTGAGCTCTGGGCACTCTGGCAAATGCATCAGTTGTGGTCTTGCCCTTCCTCTCCTGCATATCATCCTGTAGTTGCTCCACCACAGACTAGATCTCTATTACTTTCACATCTAGGTCATAGAACTTTTGTTCCATGATTCTTTCCAAGCTCTCTTGGTTTTGAGTCAAGGTGGCCAATCCTTTCTCAATCCTCAGAGTTGATGCTATCAGGTAACTGAGCTGCTCCTACTTGTTCTTCAAGTACTCAGATGCCTCCTCTTGAGTTGGCATCTTGGCAGCTTTCTCCATCTTTGCCTTCTCCTTCTTTGCTTGAGCATGTGCAGATTATGGTTCATTCTCATTCATGACAACTTGATTGTCCTTAAAGTCTGGATGGATGGGCAGGTGTTCCTTGTCCAACAGATATATGCCTGTGCCCATCTTTGAGTTAATCAACTCCTGAATTTGTGGGGCATATCCACAGCTCCTCTTCTAATCAGCTGCTGTCCTCTTGATGGTTTCTACCATGAGGCTCATCACCTTGAACTTCTGTGGCACATCAAATATATGAAGCAAATTTATTGCATGGCCTCGGATCATCTTGTGATCACCTGACTTGGGCGAGAGAGTGTGCCTTAGAATCCAGTTGATAGTTGGCAGCCCTGACAGAAGGAAGTGCACTGAGCCAAACTTGAAAGATTCAAGTGCTTTGTTTGGGATCTCCTTGTACATATTTGACATGGAATTGTGATCCATCTTCTTCTTGGCATAGATGTCCAAGTCATCTTCCTGCTCTTCTGGGGCATTGATCAGCTGAGCCCATTCAGCAACTGTAGATTGGTATCTAGTGTCTTCTGACATCCACACTATCCTGCCATCTGGATAGAAATGTGCTGTGGAGTAGAATTGCATAATGAGCTCCTCATTCCACTTTGTGAGCTTCCGCCCAACAAAGTATGCAACTCCACAAGCACTGAAGTTGTCATACACTCCAGGATAGTGTTCTTCATTTTCCTTGATATATTCCCAATCAACCCATCTCATGTCACACACTATGGGCTTCTTATCCAACAGCACTGTCTCATACAAATCTTGTTGTTCCTTGGTGTGAAACCTGTAATCCACAGCAGTTCTTCTCCTTGAAGCATATGGATCTGCTTCTCTCCACTTCCTCAGCCCTGAATCTCTTCTACTTTTAATGTCCTCAGCCACAGGATGAGCATCATTGTGGTCTGGGATCTTGGGCTTGAGCTTCCTGAGAACTTGTCCTTCTTCTTCTTCAGCAACATCAAGCACTGGGGCCTTGTTCTTCTCAGCAGCAGATATGTTCCTGGTGTTCCTCTTAGGTGCACTCTTGGGCTTGGATGCAGCTTTGGGTGCCTCTTTGGGCTTGGATGAAGTAGCCCCTGACCTTATGGCATCACCCATAAGCTTCTGTGCCTTGGGTGCTGGTGCAGCAACCTCTTCTTCTTCTCCCTCAGAGTCTCTCCTCATAGAGGCTTTGCCAAGAACTCTGGCAGTAGTAGTTCTGGCTCTCTTCTTCTTCTTGTCTTGGCCACTTGCTTCCTCTTCAGATTCCCTGGTTAACTTCATGGTTTCTTCAGTTACATCCTTCCTAGGCTTAGAAGTGGGAACTCTACTTGCAGGTGCCTTTTTGTGCATTCCAGGTTTTGTGACTGCAGCTGACCCATATTCTTTCTTGAGCACCTTTTTCTTGGATGTGGCTTCCTCTTTTGCCACATAATCCTCATCCTCTGATTCACAGGTTCTCTTCTTGCTAGCTCTAGTGGCTGCCTTAGGCAAGTTGCTTGGGGTGCTCCTGCTGCCTTCATCAGAGCTGCTAGAGGGACTAGTGCCCTCACTCATATGAACCTGCTCCTCAGATTTCTTCTGGCTGTCACTCTGATCAGACATGTTGCAAACTCTGACTGCTGACCCTGTGAATAGATTATAGATGAGATAGAGTGGATGAGCATCACAAAATGCAGAGATTTTTGCAAAAGAATGAGTTAAAAACTTAGTTTTAGTTTTCAACAGAAAGCATTTCGGATCAATCGATTTGCAAACTCGGTGATACCGAAGCAGCTATTGGAACCAAAACTAGTGAACTCGGTCAGACCGAGTCACAGTTCGGTGGCACCGAGACTGCTAGGGTTTCACAAAGTCCTGAACTCGGTCTCACTGATTTGTAATTCTCGGTCGGACCGAGAACCACATGTGCAATGGTCGTAGCCGAATCGGTGGAACCGAGTTCCGCAACCCGGTGGGTCCGAGATGATTCCGGCGGAAACCTAAACCTAAATTTTCGAATCGCATCTATTCTAAGGATTGATTTGACTGGAAAAGAGTGTTTCAATCGTAGCAAGAAACATAAAGAACACAATGTGCTAGAAATCAGACGGGGATAGCACTGTGATCGAGTCCATACCCTAGTTCGGCGGTGGACTCGCTACAGCGGCAACTGCGGAGACGAATTCCGTTGACAGCGGCGGAGACCAGTGACAGGAGGCGGCTGGCGACGAGGAGGACGATCCGGAGACCCAGGAGGCAGAGCGAGCTATGCGCGGGCGAAGAGGTTTCGGAGAAATTTCCAAAATTTTGCCCGTGAGTATATATAGCCCGACCCTGTCGGTGTGACCGAGTGGAACAACTCGGTGGCATCGAGATGCACAATTGTTGACAGTTATTGCAGCTCGGTGTGACCGAAAAGTTCAAATCGGTTGCATCGAGGTGAAAATCTAGATCGACTTAGTGATCTCGGTATGACCGAAATGGAGGAATCGGTCAGACCGAAAAGCACAAAAAAGTTTTGGAAGTTTAAGTCTATGACAAATCGGGGACTCCGAGTGCTCCTCACACAGAGTGGTTTGAATCTGACTTGATCAAATTTTGTGATGTAGCATGAATAGAGTTTGAGACGAGAAAAGCATAGATAGCTAGAGAGGATTCTTAGGCATTCTTGTCCATCCACTTGGCAAAAGAAAAGAAGACCAATCAATCAAAACAACAAGTGGATGTCCTCGAATGAGTAAAATATGCAATCAACATGCCCACCCAATAAAATGGCAATTGAAATATGTGGCAAAGCATGCACAACTAATTCTAGCATCTATCAAACAATTGGCGATGACTAGGTCATCTATATATGAGTATATTGACTTAGGAGTCAAATGAGAACATTTGATCATAGGTCATACCCATCGTTTAAGCACAAGTGGGGTTACCACTTTTACATAAAGCATTGTTGTGTTCACATCATTAGAGTTGCTTTAGCTCAAGTCTTAGAGTAAAGCTCCCCCTAGATGTGATATCCCCCCTAAGTGGGATGAACTAACCTTGGGTTTTGTCGATGATGACTTCATGTAGATATTGAAGATGTGGATGCTCAATGTTGATGTATATCATTTGGAGCTATCCGTTGGAGTGAATTGCACTTTCAATACCTACATGGGTTAGTCCCACAAGGAACAAACAAGAATATCCATAGACCTGGAGTGATGCACACACAAGATGATGTCTATGAAAGCTTTTAGGTTACCTTGTCCCTTGTCTTACCAACAAAAGGGTTTGTGACTCCTTGAACTAGTACAAGATGTGGAAGTTGATTGTACTTGTTCTTGCCAAGATGATAAGAGTGGAGTATGTTGGCGGAGTCACCCTCAAGAACTCTCTAGTTCTTCTTATTTTGGATCCACACCATCTTGATGGGAATCCTTGGAGTTGTAGTTGTACTTGATGAAGTGGAACTTGAAGTAGTCTTGGGAATCCACTTGACTAAGGTCTTAGGAGCTTCTTCAAATGCATCAATTTCCTCTTGAAACTTGTCCTTGCCTTTTTGCTTGTAGTCTTGTGGTGGAAGATCATCTTGAGCTTGTGTCCCTTTGAAAGAAGTAGGATCATACTTCTCTTGTTGAGGAACAAACTTTGTCTTAGGGTATTGATCTTCTTCCCACTCAACTCCATTGGCATTGAACTTTCATTCAAAACCAACACCTTGATTCTTCCGGTGCCTTCCTTGCTTGCGTACAATTTCCTCGAATTGCTTACTTCCGGCAAGGCTCTTGTAAACTTATTTCTCTATAATTCCCTTCAATAGGCTATTTTCTTGCTCAAGTGTAACTTGGCTAAGAGAATCATTAGTGGAATCAAGAGAACTACTAGAAGCAACAATACTGGATTTAACATGATCATTGTTACTACTAGAGGGAGAATCTTTCTTGTTCTTGTTACTATACTTGACTTGAGGCATGTAAGTGGATAAGAGTAAACGCTTGGCAATGTAAGAAGAAATTTTCTTACGAAGATTATCATTGATTGCCTTTAAGAACTCATGCTCTTGCTCAAGGTTGAGCTTTTCAAAGCGTAATTTCTCATGTGTCCTTAAAAGTTCTCGATGATCTCCTAAGATAGTTTCATGAGCTAACTTAAGAGTGTTTAGTTCTTTAGTTAGAGACTCAATCTTCTCCTTATCATTGTCATTCGTTTTATCTTGATTAGCATGATTAATTGATGTTTCATCATAGTATTCATCACTAGAGTTGTCAATAAGTAAATCATCATCACCTAACAAGTCATCTTCATCACTATTGAAATCAACATACTCGGGATGTGATACCTTTGGGCCTTTAGCCATGAAGCATGTTCCAACTCCTTCATTTGGTGAGTCAAATATATTGTAGGAGTTGGTTGACACAAGTGCTAGACCGGCAACACCTTCATCTTGAGTATATTCGGAATCGGAGTGATAGATTCTCTCGGAGTGATTGTCAAAGTCGGAGCCGGATACCGATTCACCAACATGAGCTTGATGTCTTCGGTTTGTGTAGCTCCTTGATGACTTGTCCTTTCTTTCCGAATCCTTGCTTCTCCATGAGTTTCTTCGTTCATAACGATCATCTCTACTCCTTCTTTCTCTTGATGGTGATTCTTCTCTTCTACTTCTTCTCTTGGGAGAGTCTTCTCTTCTCTTGTAGGGAGCCGTACACTCATTGGAATAGTGTCCGGGTCTTCCACAATTGTAGCAGTTTCGCTCTCGACTAGAAGATCTTTTGTCATTGTAGGACCTTGACTTGGAGCTTCTATCTTTGCTTCTACTCTTGTAGAACTTGTTGAAGTTCTTCACCATTAAGCTCAATTCTTCATTGAAGATTTGCTTCTCACTTGATGATGTGGGGGCTTCACATGAGGCTTTGTAAGCACCACTTGATTTGTTGTGAAGTTCCTCTTTATCCTTGAGTGACATCTCATGAGCAACAATTCTTCCAATGACTTCCGTTGGCTTGAGATCTTTGTAATTGGGCATCATTTGGATCAATGTGCACACGGTATCATATTTTCCATGCAAGGCTCTTAGGATCTTCTTGATGATGAATCTATCGGTCATCTCTTCACACCCTAAGCCGGCAATCTCATTTGTGATAAGAGCAAGCCTAGAGTACATTTCAGCGAGACCTTCACCATCCTTCATTTTGAACTTGTCAAGTTGACTTTGAAGCACATCCAATTTGGATTCCTTGACGGAGTCGGTACCTTCGTGCATATCAATCAAAGTATCCCAAATTTCCTTTGCATTCTCAAGACGGCTGATTTTGTTGAATTCTTCAGGACACAATCTGTTGAAGAGAATATCACAAGCTTGAGCGTTGTATTGCAGCATCTTCAACTCTTCCGCGGTAGCTTCACGGTTTGGCTCTTTTCCATCAAAGAAGTCACCTTGCAAGCCAACACACACAATAGCCCAAACGGCGGGGTTATGTCCAAGAATATGCATTTTCATCTTATGCTTCCAACTAGCAAAATTAGTACCATCAAAGTAAGGACCTCTACGGTGGTAATTTCCCTCGCTAGACGCCATACTCTCCTAGGTTGTGAAACCAAGGCTATGACCACCAAAAGCTATGGAAATCAAAGCAAATGGAGACCAAAGCTCTGATACCACTTGTAGGATCGGAAGTATGTCTAGAGGGGGGTGATTAGACTACTTGACCAAATAAAAATCTATCCTTTTCCCAATTATAGTTCTTGGCAGAATTTAGCTATCTTAGCACAAGTCAAGCAATCTCCACACAATTCAAGAAAGCATGCAAAAGAGTATATGAGCATCGGAAAGTAAAGCATACAACTTGCAAGAATGTAAAGGGAAGGGTTTGGAGAATTCAAACGCAATTGGAGACACGGATGTTTTGGGCGTGGTTCCGATAGGTGGTGCTATCGTACATTCACGTTGATGGAGACTTCAACCCACGGAGGGTAACGGTTGCATGAGTCCACGGAGGGCTCCACCCAGGGAGGGTCCACCAAGAAGCAACCTTGTCTATTCCATCATGGCCGTCACCCACGAAGGACTTGCCTCACTAGCGGTAGATCTTCACGAAGTAGGCGATCTCCTTGCCCTTACAAACTCCTTGGTTCAACTCCACAATCTTGTCGGAGGCTCCCAAGTGACACCTAGCCAATCTAGGAGACACCACTCTCCAAGAAGTAACAAATGGTGTGTTGATGATGAACTCCTTGCTCTTGTGCTTCAAATGATAGTCTCCCCAACACTCAACTCTCTCTCACAGGATTTGGATTTGGTGGAAAGAAGATTTGAGTGGAAAGCAACTTGGGGAAGGCTAGAGATCAAGATTCATATGGTTGGAATGGAATATCTTGAGCTCAACACAAGTGTAGGTGGTTCTCCCTCAGAACATGTGTATTGGAAGTGTAGATGTGTTCTAATGGCTTTCTCCACGAATGAAGAGTGGGTGGAGGGGTATATATAGCCTCCACACAAAATCTAACCGTTACACACAATCTGCCAAACTCGGTGGGACCGAATCGTTAAACTCGGTCGGACCGATTCAGCAAACCTAGTGATCGTTTGGATTTTCGGTGGGACTGAGATGCAACTTGGTAGGACCGATATGGTTAGGGTTTGGGCAAACGTAATCTCGGTGTGACCGATTACACAAACTCGGTGGGACCGATTTTGGTAATAAGCTAACCAGAGAGTTGGTCAGGTAAATTCAGTGGGACTGATTCGCTCTTCTTGGTGAGACCGAAATGTTACGAAAGGGAAACAGAGAGTTTACATTGCAATCTCGGTGGGACCGATCGCTCACTTCGGTTAGACCGAAACGTTACGAAGGAAAACAGAGAAATTGCAATCCCATCTCGGAAGGCCGAGATCCCTATCGGTGAAACCGAATTGCTAGGGTTTGTGGCAGTGGCTATGACATGTGAAACTCGGTGGCGCCGGATAGAAAGAATCGGTGGGGCCGAGTTTGACTTTTGGTTTAGGTCAAATGTGGATGTGGGAAGATAGTTGAGGGTTTTGGAGCATATCACTAAGCACATGAAGCAAGAGGCTCATTAAGCAACACCTCATCCCTCCTTGATAGTATTGGCTTTTCCTATAGACTCAATGTGATCTTGGATCACTAAAATATAAAATGTAGAGTCTTGATCTTGAAGTTTGAGCCAATCCTTTGTCCTTATGATTTTGAGGGATCCACTTTCCTCATCCATGCCATGCCATCCATTGAGCTTTTCCTGAAATATTCATCTTGGAATAATGTTAGCTCAATGAGCTATATGTTGTTAGGAATTACCAAACCACCTAGGGATAGTTGCACTTTCAGTAGGTATGGTGGCTGTTTTGAGGAAGATATGAGGAGGTTTATGTGTGATAGAGCGTATCATATCACGGGGTTTGGATGCACCGGCGAAGTTTGCACCAACTCTCAAGGTGAGAAAGGGCAATGCATGGTACCGAAGAGGCTAGGAAATTGCGGAAAGGTAAGTCTGCGTATAATCCATGGACTCACATTAGTCATAAAGAACTCATATATTTATTGCAAAAATTTATTAGCCCTCGAAGCAAAGTACTACTACGCATGCTCCTAGGGGAAGGGTTGGTAGGAGTTAACCATCGCGCAATCCCGACCGCTACACAAAGGATGACAATCAATAAATACCTCATGCTCCGACTTCGTTAACGGTTCACCATGCGTGCGTGCTACGGGAATCACAAACTCCAACACAAGTATTTTTCAATTCCACAATTACTCAACTAGCACAACTATGATATTACCACCTTTATATCTCAAAACAATTATCAAGCATCAAATTTCTCATGATATTATAATTAAAGCAAATTGCCATGCTATTTTAAGATTCTCAAAATAATATAAGTGAAGCATGAGAGATCAATAGTTTCTATAAAACAATTCCACCACCGTGCTCTAAAAGATATAAGTGAAGTACTAGAGCAAAAACTATATAGCTCAAAAGATTTAAGTGAAGCACATAGAGTATTCTAACAAATTTTGAATCAAGTGTGACTCTCTCAAAAGGTGTGTACAACAACTATGATTGTGGCAAACAAACTAATAAAGACACAAATAATACAAGACTCTCCAAGCAAAATACATATCATGTGGTGAATAAAAATATAGCTCCAAGTAAAGTTACCAATGGAAGTAGACGAAAGAGGGGATGCCTTCCGGGGCATCCCCAAGCTTTGGCTTTTAGGCGTCCTTATATTATCTTGGGGTGCCATGGGCATCCCCAAGATTAGGCTCTTGCCGGTCCTTGTTCCATAATCCATCAAATCTTTCACCCAAAACTTGAAAACTTCACAACACAAAACTCAGCAGAAAATCTCGTGAGCTCCGTTAGCAAAAGAAAACAAAAGACCACTTCAAGGTACTGTACTGAACTAATTATTTATTTATATTGGTGTTAAAACAACTGTATTCCAACTTTTGTATGGTTTATAAACTATTTTATTAGCCATAGATTCATCAAAATAAGCAAACAACACACGAAAAACAGAATCTGTGAAAAACAGAACAGTCTGTAGTAATCTGTAACTAACGCAAACTTATGGAACTCCAAAAAATCTACCAAAATAGGACGACCTAGATAATTTGTTTATTGATCAGCAGCAATTGGAATCACTGTTTTATAACGTTCTTGTGATTTTTAACAATTATTTTCGTGAATAGAAAGTTTCTGGAATTTTCAGCAAGATCAAATAACTATCATCCAAGAAGATCCTATAGGTTAAACTTGGCACAAACACTAATTAAAACATAAAAACACATCTAACCAGAGGCTAGATCAAATATTTATTCCTAAATAGAAGCAAAAAAGCAAAAAACTAAAAATAAAATTGGGTTGCCTCCCAACAAGTGCTATCGTTTAACGCCCCTAGTTAGGCATAATAGAAAGGATAGATCTAGGTATTGCCATAATAATAAGATAGATCATTAGAACTCATTTCATATTCTCTATGTTCAGCATCATGTTTTCTTTGAGGCAAGCAAAAGTAATCAAAAGGGCTAAATTTCATGGGACAAAAATCCCCAAGATCAACTTTAGGAGGTATAGGTTCCTCCTTCGGCCCTTCGTATTGCACAACCAATTCATCATTATAAGCATTCTTTTGACAGAACTTTGTGATACTATATTTGAGAGAATATCCTAGCTCATTATTTCGAATAACAAAATCATTATTAAGTTCAGAAATTCTATCAACTAGAATATTGGCAAGAACTTTTTTTCTAAGGTTTTCATTAAAAGCAACATAGTCTAGAGATTAAAAACGCATTATTTCCTCTTGATCAAATAAAATAGTTTCTATGGGAGGACGGCCAGCGTCCACCCTATAATGCACAAACATTTCTTTGGCCTATTTTATTATAAATCTGAACTCATGAGCCAAAAAGATAGTAGCGGCACGCTTAAAAGAAGAATGCTCAATATTAGAAAATTCTAGGAAAATCCTTTGTATGCAAGGATGCATGTGCATAAATTGTCTTTCAAGTTCAACTACAAGCATGGCAATAGCGTCCGCAAGGCTACTAGTTCTATGAAGAATAGAACTACCCATAGAAGGCAAAGCACCGGCACAAGTAAAGAAATCTTGGATAACTCCTTTTCCAATAATATTACCACTACCAATTTGGAAAAAAATTTGTATGTAAGATAGGGGGTTTTTCAACAGGAGCATCAGAATTTTCCATGATATTATTATTGTCCATATCGACAATAATTTCCCCAATTTCAGACATAACAGCAGAAAGTGCAAGGGGCAAAAAGGAAAGAGGAAGGCGAACGGAAAAGAGAGGGCGAATAAAACAACAAGGGTGAAGTGGGGGAGAGGAAAACGAGAGGCAAATGGCAAATAATGTAATGCGGGAGATAAGGGTTTGTGATGGGTACTTGGTATGTTGACTTCTGCGTAGACTCCCCGGCAACGGCGCTAGAAATCCTTCTTGCTACCTCTTGAGCACTGCGTTGGTTTTCCCTTGAAGAGGAAAGGGTGATGCAGTAAAGCAGCGTAAGTATTTCCCCTCAGTTTTTGAGAACCAAGGTATCAATCCAGTAGGAGACCACGCACGAGTCCCTCGCACCTACACAAACAAATAAATCCCCACAACCAACACGATAAAGGGGTTGTCAATCCCTTCATCGTCACTTACGAAAGTGAGATCTGATAGATACGATAAGATAATATTTTTGGTATTTTTATGATAAAGATACAAAGTAAAATAAAAGGAAATAAAAATATCTAAGTGTTGGAAGATTAATATGATGGAAAATAGACCCAGGGGCCATAGGTTTCACTAGTGGCTTCACTCTAGAGCATAAGTATTACGGTGGATGAACAAATTACTATTGAGCAATTGATAGAATTGAGCATATATAGTTATGAGAATATCTAGGTATGATCATGTATATAGGCATCACGTCCGAGATAAGTAGACCGACTCCTGCCTGCATCTACTACTATTACTCCACACATCGACCGCTATCCAGCATGCATCTCGAGTATTAAGTTCATAAGAACAGAGTAACGCTTTAAGTAAGATGACATGATGTAGAGGGATAAACTCATGCAATATGATATAAACCCCATCTTGTTATCCTCGATGGCAACAATACAATATGTGCCTTGCTGCCCCTACTGTCACTGGGAAAGGACACCGCAAGATTGAACCCAAAGCTAAGCACTTCTCCCATTGCAAGAAAGATCAATATAGTAGGCCAAACCAAACTGATAATTCGAAGAGACTTGCAAAGATAACCAATCATACATAAAAGAATTCAGAGAAGATTCAAATATTGTTCATAGATAAACTTGATCATAAACCCACAATTCATCGGTCTCAACAAACACACCACAAAATAAGATTACATCAAATAGATCTCCAGAAGAGAGGGGGAGAACATTGTATTGAGATCCAAAAAGAGAGAAGAAGCCATCTAGATAATAACTATGGACCCGAAGGTCTGAGGTAAACTACTCACACATCATCGGAGAGGCTATGGTGTTGTAGAATCCCTCCGTGATCGATGCCCCCTCCGGAGGAGCTCCGGAAAAGGCCCCAAGATGGGATCTCACGGGTACAGAAGGTTACAGCGGTGGAATTAGGTTTTTGGCTCCGTATCTGGTAGTTTGGGGTGCGTATAGGTATATATAGGAGGAAGAAGTACGTCGGTGGAGCAACATAGGGCCCACGAGGGTGGAGGGTGCGCCTGGGGGGGTAGGCGCGCCCCCCTACCTCGTGCCTTCCTTATTGATGTCTTGACGTAGGGTCCAAGTCCTCTGGATCACGTTCGTTCCAAACATCACGTTCCCGAAGGTTTCATTCCGTTTGGACTCTGTTTGATATTTTTTGCGAAACTCTGAAATAGGCAAAAAAACAGCAATTCTAGGCTGGGCCTCCAGTTAATAGGTTAGTCCCAAAAATAACATAAAAGTGTATAATAAAGCCCTTTAAACATCCAAAACAGAATATAATATAGCATGGAACAATCAAAAATTATAGATATGTTGGAGACGTATCAGCATGGCCCCCATCGCCCGTCTACATGGGGGACTGCTCCCCCATGTGTCCGGCGGCCGAGGTTTCGCCCTCTGGTGCCACCCTGACAGCCTCCTGAGACTCTCCCTGGCCTGGGAAAGTCCTTCGCGACAGCACTTCGGCGTTGCCCTTGGCCGTGGGGGAGTAGGCGGCCGGCGGTGACTCACTGGCCATCGCCTTTGAATCCAGCAAACCTCTTGATGAGGATCACTGGGAGCTATCGTGGGTCGGACTGCAATAGCACAATTAACCATGTTAACACATTAAAGAAGAGATGCCGAATAAACGGATGAATACGAGTTTGTCAATACTTACGATGCGGCTAGAGGCTTGCTCCGGGGGCGCCGCTCCGGACTGCTATCGGCATCCCATGCGGTGTTATCTGCAAGGGAGCCTTTCCCCTTCTTGGGCGCCTCCGCCTCGAGATTTGTGGAGGCCGCCCTCTTCCTCCTTCCCCCATCAGGGGGAGGGTTGCTTTCCTCCTCCTCCTGTTGGAAATATGCCCTACAGGCAATAATAAAAGGATTATTATTATATTTCCTTGTTCATGATAATTGTCTTTTATTCATGCTATAATTGTGTTATCCGGAAATCGTAATACATGTGTGAATATATAGACACCAACATGTCCCTAGTAAGCCTCTAGTTGACTAGCTCGTTGATCAACAGATAGTCATGGTTTCCTGACTATGGACATTGGATGTCATTGATAACGAGATCATATCATTAGGAGAATGATGTGATGGACAAGACCCAATCCTAAGCATAGCACAAGATTGTATAGTTCGTTTGCTAGAGCTTTTCCAAATGTCAAGTATCTTTTCCTTAGACCATGAGATCGTGTAACTCCCGGATACCGTAGGAGTGCTTTGGGTGTACCACACCTCACAACGTAACTGGGTGACTATAAAGGTATACTACGGGTATCTCCGAAAGTGTCTGTTGGGTTGACACGGATCGAGACTGGGATTTGTCACTCCGTATGACGGAGAGGTATCTCTGGGCCCACTCGGTAATGCATCATCATAATGAGCTCAAGGTGACCAAGTGTTTGGTCATGGGATCATGCATTACGGTACGAGTAAAGTGACTTGCCGGTAACGAGATTGAACGAGGTATTGGGATACCAACGATCGAATCTCGGGCAAGTAAAATACTGTGACGCCCCCGAATTGACCGTACACTAATCATACACGCAAACGTGTATGATCAAGATCAGGGACTCACGGGAAGATATCACAACACAACTCTACAAATAAAATAATTCATACAAGCATCATATTACAAGCCAGGGGCCTCGAGGGCTCAAATACAAGAGCTCGATCACAGACGAGTCAGCGGAAGCAACAATATCTGAGTACAGACATAAGTTAAACAAGTTTGCCTTAAGAAGGCTAGCACAAACTGGGATATAGATCGAAAGAGGCGCAGGCCTCCTGCCTGGGATCCTCCTAACTACTCCTGGTCGTCGTCAGCGGGCATCACGTAGTAGTAGGCACCTCCGGCATAGTAGGAGTCGTCGTCGAAGATGGCGTCTGGGTCCTGGGCTCCAACATCTGGTTGCGACAACCAGGTAGAAGGGATAGGGGAAAAAGAGGGAGAAAGCAACCGTGAGTACTAATCCAAAGTACTCGCAAGCAAGGAGCTACACTACATATGCATGGGTATCAAATGGAGTAAGGGTATCATATTGGACTGAACTGCAGAATGCCAGAATAAGAGGGGGATAACTAATCCTTTCGAAGACTACGCTTCTGGCAGCCTCCGTCTTGCAACATGTAGAAGAGAGTAGACTGAAGACCTCCAAGTAGCATCGCATAGCATAACCCTAACCGATGATCCTCCCCTCGTCGCCCTGTGAGAGAGCGACCACCGGTTGTATCTAGCACTTGGAAGGGTGTGTTTTATTAAGTATCCGGTTCTAGTTGTCATAAGGTCAAGGTACAACTCCAAATCATCCTGTTACCGAAGATCACGGCTATTCGAATAGATTAACTTCCCTGCAGGGGTGCACCACATTCCCCAACATGCTCGATCCCATTTGGCGGACACACTTTCCTGGGTCATGCCCGGCCTCGGAAGATCAACACGTCGCAGCCCCACCTAGGCACAACAGAGAGGTCAGCACGCCGGTCTAAACCTATGCGCACAGGGGTCTGGGCCCATCGCCCTTAGCACACCTGCACGTTGCGTACGCGGCCGAAAGCAGACCTAGCCTAGTGGCGTTCCAGTCCAATCCAGCGCGCGCCACTCCGTCGCTGATGTCACGAAGGCTTCGGCTGATACCATGACGCCGGGATACCCATAACTACTCCCGCATAGATGGTTAGTACGTATAGACCAAATGGCCAGACTCAGATCAAATACCCAGATCTCGTTAAGCGTGTTAAGTATCCGCGAACGCCGACCAGGGCCAGATCCACCTCTCTCCTAGGTGGTCTGAACCTGCCCTGTCGCTCTGCCTCAAAGATCCACTCGCGGGTGCTCCTATGAGTCGACCCGTCTTTAATCACCACATGTATCATGTATGAAGTAAATAGTATATACCCGTGATGACCTCCCGAGTGATCACGGCCCGATAGTATAGCACAGCAGACGGACAAGAATGTAGGGCCACAGATGGAAATACTAGCATCCTATACTAAGCAAGTAGGATTGCAGGTAAAGGTATCAACAGTAGTAGCAAGGACAGGCTATGCATCAGGATAGGAATAACGAAAACAGTAACATGCTACACTACTCTAATGCAGGCAGTATAGAGGAGAGTAGGCGATATCTGGTGATCAGGGGGGGGCTTGCCTGGTTGCTCTCGCAAGAGAGAGGGATCGTCAACTCCGTAGACGTACTGGGTAGCAGCGGCGTCGGTCTCGGTGTCTATCGAGAGAAGAGGGGGGAGAAACAATAAATATTTAAGCTAGCATATGCATAGTGATGCATGACAAGACAAGTAACGGTGCTAGGGGTGCCCTAACGCGGTATGAGGTGATACCGGTGAAGGGGGATAACATCCGGGAAAGTATCCCCGGTGTTTCGTGTTTTCGGACAAATGAACCGGAGGTGAAATGTGGCAGGTTCACTATGCTAGGGACGCGTGGCGGGCGAACGGGCTGCGTATCCGAATTCGTCTCGTCGTTCTGAGCAATTTTCATGTACAAAGTTTTTCGATCCGAGCTACGGTTTATTTTATATTATTTTCTGAAGTTTTAAGCATTTAGAATTAATTTTAATAAACTAGTCAATGGTCAACAGTCAACAGAGTTGACTGGACAACAGGGTCAACAGACCCGCATGTCATTGCCTCAAACACTAACTAATAGAATATCTAACTAATTAGATTAGCTAATATTAGTTAGACTAATTAACAAATAATTAACTTAATTAAAATACCTAATTAACTAATTAATTAATTAATTAACATTATTATTTTTATTATCTTTTTTTTACTGACAGTAGCACTGGGCCACTGGACAATGTCCAGCCGGACACGTCCAGGGCAGCACCACACATGGCCGGACAATGTCCAGGCCACACCCTTTGGCGCGCCGGACATGTCCGGGCTGGGCGGGACACGCACGCGGCCAGCGGCCATGGCCGAGCCGGCCGGTGCGGTAGCCGCTAGGGTGCCGAAGGGGTGAAGGGGGGCTGCTGGGCGGAGGCAGGCGAGGTGGCGGGGGGGGGGGGGGGGGTCGGCCGGAGCAGCGGGCGGCCGGGTGGCATGGCCGGCGACGCGTGGCCGTGCGGCGGTGGGCGAGGCCAGCAGGGGGGTGCAGCGAGGCGAAGCAGAGGCCGCGGTGCACGGCGGGGTGGCCGCGGGGAAGGCTACGGGGCAAGGGTCGGGCGGAGCTGCGGGAGCACGCGGGCGAGCGAGTCCCGTCGAGGACGATTCCGGCGCGGGGTCAGACAGGGAGATGGGGGTGGCGCTCACAAGGGGGTTGCAGGGGACTGGGCAGCGGGGCGCGAGGGGGAAGACGGGGACGCTGGCGACGTAGGGGAGGCAGTCCGGCGAGGTGGTCTCCGACGACGGCGTCGAGCGCGTGGAGGTCGTTCGGGGAGGATTGGTGGAGCGGGGCGGCGGCGATGGCGTTCCGGCGACGGAGTGGTGGGGCGGGGCAGCCCGGCGACGATGGGGCGGCGTCGGGCCCCGGCGTCGGGCTCGGGGGGCAAGGGGATCGGGGCGAGGTGCGTTGGGGCGCCCCCGATCCAGATCGCGCGGGGGGGAGGAGAGTGGGGATCGTGGGGAAGGGGGTTAGGGTTTCGGTGCCCCCCGGGAGGGGTTAATGGCCTGGGTCTGGGTCGGCCTAGTCGGCCTGGTGGCCAGCTGGGCCGTTTGGCCCATCGGGTGGAAGAGGGGGTCCTATTGATGCCTTTTCTCTTTTTTTCTCTTTTTTTGGTTGCAAAATGTTTAGCATCTAAATGGTATTTATAAAATATGGGAGCTAGTTTATAAGTTGCAGTGCATCAGATCCTTGCACCAAAAACTAGTTTGGTCGAAATACTAATTCATATTAAATTTAGATTAATTAAAAGGTTATTAAATGTTGTTGCTTGCCAAAGTTTGAGGTTGTTAGGGTCACTTAACTAATCCATTTAAGTTTAGTTACAATTTTAGAATTGCTTCAGAATTATTTGTTACTTAATGAACATTTTAGTTTTCATGTTTGAGAAATTTAGTGTTTCACTTATTATTTGAATTTGAATTTGAAGCGGATTTGGATCAACGGGAGATTAGTAACAGTAATAGTGGTGACATGGCATCATTAGCAAAGGATCACTGTAGTTTAATTACCCGTGCGTCACAATTCTCCTCCACTATTAGAAATCTCGTCCCGAGATTTAAGAGGATGTGTAGGGGGGGAAAGTTCTGGTTACGAAATTCTAACGAGTCCTCTCGGTCTTGGTAGCTCTTCTCGAAGAGGTCGATTCATTGTGTTGTTGTCCCCATTCCTCTTCTTTAGGGCATCATGATTAAGTCGTCGTCCTTTCTTCGGGGGTTCCATCGTTCTTACGAAAAAGGATAATGGGCATCTTCGGAAGAACGAACCTTACAAGGCTGACTATCTGGCAGATAACTCAAGGAATGTGGTAGAAAGTAACTCTCGAATAGATACTTAAGAAAATATCGAGAGTAAAGTAAGAAGGTACCGTGAGAAGTTTCAAACGGATAGGAAATCGCTCGATGTCTGAAGCAACATGCGAAAGGGGTCCAAAGCAACGAGATTGAATATTGCGTCGGTTACCAGAATAGATCATTAGGACGGTGGCCCGTGAATTACACATGAGGCCACGCGCGAGGAATAACCTTGGGAATAGGGGTTGTACAGGAGAGTCAGGTTTCGATCCTGTGGAACTGTGGGTTATGGGCCCACCATGTGGTTTTTTTTAATAGGAGCAGTGACATCTTGCCGGTCATGATAGCAAGGCATGTCAGAGAGTACCATGTCAGTTATGTCGGCAACAACGTTGGTACCAAGGGCGAGGGACGAAGAGAACCATTTTCCTGCTCGTTGAACGAGGCGGACTAGTAGGCAAAGTTCTCGTCCATCGGTAGTTACCGGAATGTCATCAACAGAAGTAACAGGTTCTTTCTGACAGAATCGTGCACCGAGTTGGTTACATAAGCAGGGAATTGTTACTGCTTAGATCATATTGGTCGCAACAAAAGGTTAAAGAAAACAATGGAAAGGAAAATGTGTTTAAACACATATTTCAGGGGTATATCCTTTCCAAGGGTAAGAAGAGCATGATATCCATGACAGGATATAGTGTAGAAAACTCTTTAGGTAAGGGGAGAGAGATTTCATGGCATTACCCATACAACGGTGTTTGGAGAATTGAGCAGGAAACATTTAGCATTGGGCTTTAAATGTTCTTGTTGAAAATTGGAGTACCATAGACATGCTTCGAGATAGTATTGACATACTCTTCAAGCAAAGGTTGTACTTTGGATACACCAAGGATTCATCAGGAACAACTTATAGAATAAGTCTTGCAATTTCCTCATGGAAGAATGGATAACCTTGCTAATAAGAAAACTATAACAGTAGGTCCTCCGGCCAGGTGTGCTGGCATGACATCACCTTACCAGGTCATATGAGGATCAATGTTATAACTCTTGAAAGTATGTTCCAACCATCATATCTGACCGAGATTCAGATCTGATCGGTGTTAGGAAACCTCAGACTCAAGATGCCTAAGAAGAAAAGGTGCAAGACAAATTGACGAGACGGCATTATAAGATTCTCGGGAATTGAACTGTGGAAGCAAGTTCCGAATCATGAGTTCATTATTAAATCAAGGATAGAATGAGGAGGTGGCTGATGGAATCAGCGACAATTCATCGAGATTAACAAAAGATGGATTTCCACAACTATGTGAACAAGGGGGTAACATTTTTTAGATCAAATGGTATAATGATGTATGCTCAAGGAAAACATACCCAATTAAACATTGGTTGAAAGGTGCACCCGAAAAATGGGTTGGGTTGCACGACCAACGTCGGAATGGTGATTCAATAATCAATAGTCTAAGAATGAATGACCAACCATTATCTTCAAAGCAATAGGGTTGCTAGAAGGGCAGAATCCAAACAGCACCGCTCACTTGTTGGTACCCCGGTTGGAACCAACACGAGGACCCAAGAAGAATGGTGATGGTGAAAGGTATCACCATACCAAGAGTTCTTAAGAGGTGGTGAAATTCTCACGACATTCTTGACATAAAAGATGGTAATACTCCAAGGTATTGAAGAAATAATTGCTGGATAGCACGGGTCTCCAGGTATAACACCAAACACGAACAAGTTTGTGTTGGAGGGAAAGCAATAAAGTGGTCGATGATAATACAATTCATCGAGGGCAAGGATGGTATTTCACATCATGAATTTGATTGATATCCTGAAAGAGCTCAGAATGTTGATGATGACCATGACACAATGGTCAGGAGACTTCATGAAGATGTAATCAATCGGCGATGACATCAAGGCAAAGAAATGATGAAGCAGATAGCTATTGGAACCATAGGTATGACACAAACTCGAAATCAAGCTTGCTGTTCAAGGCGAAATGCTATGACGAGTAAGGTCGACATAAGATGAGCTCATCGTCGAAAATTGTGCTCCGGGAATAAAGAGCAGGTCGCACAGTTAAATTTTTAGCACAATAAAGATATAGCCGACCAGGCTAGGAATGACTTGAAGGATTAATAAACTCATAAGCAACGAAGATTACTTAGAGTTATTAAACCGTAGTGAAGACTCGGTTCACAAATCGGTGTTCTCGGTTGACGCTAACCCAGTACCTAGGAAAATTGGAATCGGTGAGAAATAATAGTTGATGAAGAACCCATAAAAAGTTATGCAGTTCCATGATATTTTCGAGATACCAGAGTGTAATACTCAATGGTAGATCAAAGTAAAGGTTGGAATAGGGTAATGCTCTACAGAAGACAAGTGCTCAAACTTGCACGAGAAATGGAATCAAGGAGAAACATGGTCGGAACCATGTCCACAGATACAAGATGAACTTATAACAAGGGGATAATTATTTTAAGAGAAGCTTCCATGATAAGGTATACGTCGTTTCCATGGGCATGAACACAAGGTTCAAGGTCGACTCCCACTTGTTCAACGCATAACCTTTCATTCACCTCTTGTATTTTGAAAATGACATTAGTTGTTGAAAGTTTTACCTGGTGCAATACCAGATAAAAATGACCCGTGAAATCTTCCGGGTTTACACAGATTAGGGAAGGCATTAGTTCCAACCATCGGGTATCTTAGGAACATATATCACAAACTTCAGGAGTAAATAACACAAGCTCAAAAGTAGAGCATGGATGACAAGGCAGAGGATACAGTTTACCAAAGGCATTATATACCTGTGGAAAGGCTCACAAGGTTTTTGAACATTAAGGACGATGTCGGATGAAATCAAACAATGGATTTGACGATCCACAATGGAGCTGATGTGAGTATCGGTACTCTACCAGAAGAAGAAAGAATGCAAAGGCATTGGATTATGGAAACAACTGACTAATCCAGAGCTCAAGTGCAAAGGAATTATGATTTTCAAATAAAGGGATCAGACGCAATGTTCTGATTAGGGATGGATAAGTTGAATAGCCTTAGGGGTACAATCGACGGCAATTGGATTTGTTGAGAAACAGCTCATGTTCAAAATGACGTCTGAGCCGGGAAGATAATTTAAAAGGATCAACTGATGATTGCGTGCATCCGCACTCATGTTGAATCAAAGGGATCAAAATGACGGTGCCTAAGGACACTAACGAATATTGCCACACATATGGAAAGCATCCATCATGCAAGCAGACAAGTATTGCAGAGCAATAAGCTACTAAGGATTTTTGGAGGATCGAATAGTATTTCGATAACCATTGTGAAACACATGAACAACTAGGGATGAGCAGATACTCGATAAGGGCGAGATATTATCAGTAGGGGTATTCAGGTGGCGAGGAACTGCAAGTTAGTAGGCACAAAATATTCTCAGAACAATACAGAGAATTTTCGGTGTATCTTGTAATAACAAGATCAATGGGATTTGAAAGGGCAAGTGGATGTAGTTATCCATAATGATATAACAGTGGTAGGGAATTTGCAAAGGCGATGGGCACAAGGTCTCGAAAGAGTAGCAGAGAGTAACTACGAAATCTTCTGGTGCAGCAGGCGATCATCTGGCCTGAATGGGGCTCTTCGGGAGGAAGTATTTTCGAGAACCTAAAGTTAGATTTTAGCAAAATCATTTAACCCGAATAGAAGAGAGATCAGAGTCCCAGAGTATAGACGAGGAATAAAAGATCCTAATACCACCCAATGGCGACGTGGGCCCATGGGCCGCACAGCCATGTTAGTAAAACATTTTTCATCGACTAGACTCAACTTCGGCCAAGGAGTGTGGAAGGGGGATTCCTACAGGCAGTCGGCTCTGATACCAACTTGTGACGCCCCCGAATTGACCGTACACTAATCATACACGCAAACGTGTACGATCAAGATCAGGGACTCACGGGAAGATATCACAACACAACTCTACAAATAAAATAAGTCATACAAGCATCATATTACAAGCCAGGGGCCTCGAGGGCTCGAATACAAGAGCTCGATCACAGACGAGTCAGCGGAAGCAACAATATCTGAGTACAGACATAAGTTAAACAAGTTTGCCTTTAGAAGGCCAGCACAAACTGGGATACAGATCGAAAGAGGCGCAGGCCTCCTGCCTGGGTCCTCCTAACTACTCCTGGTCGTCGTCAGCGGGCATCACGTAGTAGTAGGCACCTCCGGTGTAGTAGGAGTCATCGTCGAAGATGGCGTCCGGATTCTGGGCTCCAACATCTGGTTGTGACAACCAGGTAGAAGGGATAGGGGAAAAAGAGGGAGAAAGCAACCGTGAGTACTCATCCAAAGTACTCGCAAGCAAGGAGCTACACTACATATGCATGGGTATCAAATGGAGTAAGGGTATCATATTGGACTGAACTGCAGAATGCCAGAATAAGAGGGGGATAACTAATCCTTTCGAAGACTACGCTTCCGGTAGCCTCCGTCTTGCAACATGTAGAAGAGAGTAGACTGAAGACCTCCAAGTAGCATCGCATAGCATAACCCTAACCGATGATCCTCCCCTCGTCGCCCTGTGAGAGAGCGACCACCGGTTGTATCTGGCACTTGGAAGGGTGTGTTCTATTAAGTATCCGGTTCTAGTTGTCATAAGGTCAAGGTACAACTCCAAATCGTCCTGTTACCGAAGATCGCGGCTATTCGAATAGATTAACTTCCCTGCAGGGGTGCACCACATTCCCCAACACGCTCGATCCCATTTGGCCGGACACACTTTCCTGGGTCATGCCCGGCCTCGGAAGATCAACACGTCGCAGCCCCACCTAGGCACAATAGAGAGGTCAGCACGCCGGTCTAAACCTATGCGCACAGGGGTCTGGGCCCATCGCCCTTAGCACACCTGCACGTTGCGTACGCGGCCGAAAGAATACCTAGCCAAGTGGCATTCCAGTCCAATCCGGTGCGCGCCTCTCCGTCGCTGACGTCACGAAGGCTTCGGCTGATACCACGACGCTGGGATACCCATAACTACTCCCGCGTAGATGGTTAGTGCGTATAGACCAAATGGCCAGACTCAGATCAAATACCCAGATCTCGTTAAGCGTGTTAAGTATCCGCGAACGCCGACCAGGGCCAGGCCCACCTCTCTCCTAGGTGGTCTGAACCTGCCCTGTCGCTCCGCCTCAAAGATCCACTCGCGGGTGCTCCTACGAGCCGACCCATCTTTAATCACCACATGTATCATGTATGAAGTAAATAGTATATACCCGTGATCACCTCCCGAGTGATCACGACCCGATAGTATAGCACAGCAGACGGACAAGAATGTAGGGCCACAGATGGAAATACTAGCATCCTATACTAAGCAAGTAGGACTACAGGTAAAGGTATCAACAGTAGTAGCAAGGACAGGCTAGGCATCAGGATAGGAATAACGAAAACAGTAACATGCTACACTACTCTAATGCAAGCAGTATAGAGGAGAGTAGGCGATATCTGGTGATCAAGGGGGGGGGGCTTGCTGGTTGCTCTCGCAAGAGAGAGGGATCGTCAACTCCGTAGACGTACTGGGTAGCAGCGGCGTCGGTCTCGGTGTCTATCGAGAGAAGAGGGGGGAGAAACAATAAATATTTAAGACAAGTAACGGTGCTAGGGGTGCCCTAACGCGGTATGAGGTGATACCGGTGAAGGGGGATAACATCCGGGAAAGTATCCCCGGTGTTTCGCGTTTTCGGACAGATGAACCGGAGGTGAAATGTTGCAGGTTCACGATGCTAGGGACGCGTGGCGGGCGAACGGGCTGCGTATCCGAATTCGTCTCGTCGTTCTGAGCAATTTTCATGTACAAAGTTTTTCGATCCGAGCTACGGTTTATTTTATATTATTTTCTGAAGTTTTAAGCATTTAGAATTAATTTTAATAAACTGGTCAATGGTCAACAGTCAACAGAGTTGACTGGACAACAGGGTCAACAGACCCGCATGTCATTGCCTCAAACACTAACTAATAGAATATCTAAATAATTAGATTAGCTAATATTAGTTAGACTAATTATCAAATAATTAGCTTATTTAAAATACCTAATTAATTAATTAATTAACATTATTATTTTTATTATCTTTTTTTTACTGACAGTAGCACTGGGCCACTGGACAATGTCCAGCCGGACACGTCCAGGGCAGCACCACACATGGCCGGACAATGTCCAGGCCACACCCTTTGGCGCGTCGGACATGTCCGGGCTGGGCGGGGCACGCACGCGGCCAGCGGCCATGGCCGAGCCGGCCGGTGCGGTAGCCGCTAGGGTGCCGAAGGGGGTGAAGGGGGGCTGCTGGGCGGAGGCAGGCGAGGTGGCGGGGGGGGGGGGGTCGGCCGGAGCAGCGGGCGGCCGGGTGGCATGGCCGGCGACGCGTGGCCGTGCGACGGTGGGCGAGGCCAGCAGGGGGGGTGCAGCGAGGCGAAGCAGAGGCCGCGGTGCACGGCGGGGTGGCCGCGGGGAAGGCTACGGGGCAAGGGTCGGGCGGAGCTGCGGGAGCACGCGGGCAAGCGAGTCCCGTCGAGGACGATTCCGGCGCGGGGTCAGAGAGGGAGATGGGGGTGGCGCTCACAAGGGGGTTGCAGGGGACTGGGCAGCGGGGCGCGAGGAAAACGGGGACGCCGGCGACGTAGGGGAGGCAGTCCGGCGAGGTGGTCTCCTGCGACGGCGTCGAGCGCGTGGAGGTCGTTCGGGGAGGATTGGTGGAGCGAGGCGGCGGCGATGGCGTTCCGGCGACGGAGTGGTGGGGCGGGGCAGCCCGGCGACGATGGGGCGGCGTCGGGCCCCGGCGTCGGGCTCGGGGGGCAAGGGGATCGGGGCGAGGTGCGTTGGGGCGCCCCCGATCCAGATCGCGCGGGGGGGGGAGGAGAGTGGGGATCGTGGGGAAGGGGGTTAGGGTTTCGGTGCCCCCCGGGAGGGGTTAATGGCCTGGGTCTGGGCCAGCCTAGTCGGCCTGGTGGCCAGCTGGGCCGTTTGGCCCATCGGGTGGAAGAGGGGGTCCTATTGATGCCTTTTCTCTTTTTTCTCTCTTTTTTTTGGTTGCAAAATGTTTAGCATCTAAATGGTATTTATAAAATATGGGAGCTAGTTTATAAGTTTCAGTGCATCAGATCCTTGCACCAAAAACTAGTTTGGTCGAAATACTAATTCATATTAAATTTAGATTAATTAAAAGGTTATTAAATGTTGTTCCTTGCCAAAGTTTGAGGTTGTTAGGGTCACTTAACTAATCCATTTAAGTTTAGTTACAATTTTAGAATTGCTTCAAAATTATTTGTTACTTAATGAACATTTTAGTTTTCATGTTTGAGAAATTTAGTATTTCACTTATTATTTGAATTTGAATTTGAAGAGGATTTGGATCAACGGGAGATTAGTAACAGTAATAGTGGTGACATGGCATCATTAGCAAAGGATCACTATAGTTTAATTACCCGGGCGTCACAAATACCGATTAATAAAGGGAATTATATACGGGATTGATTGAATCCTCGACATCGTGGTTCATCCGATGAGATCATCGAGGAGTGTGTGGGAGCCAACATGGGTATCCAGATCTCGCTATTGGTTATTGGCCGGAGAGGCGTCTCGGTCATGTCTGCATGTCTCCCGAACCCGTAGGGTCTACACACTTAAGGTTTGGTGATGCTAGGGTTGTAGAGATATGAGTATGCAGTAACACAAAAGTTGTTCGGAGTCCCGGATGAGATCCCGGACGTCACGAGGAGTTCCGGAATGGTCCGGAGGTGAAGAATTATATATAGGAAGTGCAGTTTCGGCCATCGGGAAAGATTCGAGGGTCACCGGTATTGTACCGGGACCACCGGATGGGTCCCAGGGGTCCACCGGGTGGGGCCACCCATCCCGAAGGGCCCCATGGGCTGAATTGGGGAGGGGAACCAGCCCATAGTGGGCCGGTGCGCCCCCCCTTGGGCCCCCCTGCGCCTAGGGTTGGAAACCCTAGGGTGGGGGCGCCTCCACTTGCCTTGGGGGGTACTCCACCCCCTTTGGCCGCCCCCCCCCCCCCATCAGGAGATCCCATCTCCCAGGGCCGGCGCCCCCCAGGGGGCCTATATAAAGGGGGGAGGGAGGGCAGCCGCACCTCAAGTCTTGGCGCCTCCCTCTCCCCTGCTACACCTCTCCGTCTCGCAGAAGCTCGGCGAAGCCCTGCTGCGGTGATTGCTGCATCCACTACCACGCCGTCGTGCTGCTGGATCTTCATCAACCTCTCCTTCCCCCTTGCTGGATCAAGAAGGAGGAGCGTCACGCTGACCGTACGTGTGTTGAACGCGGAGGTGCCGTCCGTTCGGCGCTAGGATCTCCGGTGATTTGGATCACGACGAGTACGAATCCCTCATCCCCGTTCTGTTGAACGCTTCCGCTCACGATCTACAAAGGTATGTAGATGCACTCCGATCACTCGTTGCTAGATGAACTCATAGATAGATCTTGGTGAAACCATAGAAAATTTTTATTTTCTGCAACGTTCCCCAACAGTGGCATCATGAGCTAGGTCTATGCGTAGTTCTCTTTGCACGAGTAGAACACAATTTGTTGTGGGCGTAGATGTTGTCAACTTTCTTGCTGCTACTAGTCTTATTTTGCTTTAGTGGTATTGTGGGATGAAGCGGCCCGGACCGACCTTACACGTACGCTTACGTGAGACAGGTTCCACCGACTGACATGCACTAGTTGCATAAGGTGGCTAGCGGGTTCGACGAAAAGGGTCCTTATGAAGGGTAAATAGAAGTTGACAAATCACGTTGTGGCTTTTACGTAGGAAATAAAATGTTCTTGATAGAACCCTATTGCAGCCACGTAAAACTTGCAACAACAATTAGAGGACATCTAACTTGTTTTTGCAGCAAGTGTTTTGTGATGTGATATGGCCAAAGTTGTGATGAATGATGAATGATATATATGTGATGTATGAGATCATGTTCTTGTAATAGGAATCACGACTTGCATGTCGATGAGTATGACAACCGGCAGGAGCCATAGGAGTTTTTATTTTTTGTATGACCTACGTGTCATTGAGAAATGCCATGTAAATTACTTTACTTTATTGCTAAACGTGTTAGCCTTAGTAGTAGAAGTAATAGTTGGCGAGCAACTTCATGGAGACACGATGATGGAGATCATGGTGTCATGCCGGTGACAAGATGATCATGGAGCCCCAAGATGGAGATCAAGGAGCTATATGATATTGGCCATACCATGTCACTATTATTTGATTGCATGTGATGTTTATCATGTTTTTGCATCTTGTTTACTTAGAACGACGGTAGTAAATAAGATGATCCCTCAAAATAATTTCAAGAAAGTGGTCCCCCTAACTGTGCACCGTTGCGACAGTTCGTTGTTTCGAAGCACCACATGATGATCGGGTGTGATAGATTCCAACGTTCACATACAACGGGTGTAAGATAGATTTACACATGCAAACACTTAGGTTAACTTGACAAGCCTAGCATGTACAGACATGGCCTCGGAACACAAGAGACCGAAAGGTCGAACATGAGTCGTATGAAAGATAGGATCAACATGGAGATATTCACCAATGATGACTAGTCTGTCTCACGTGATGATCGGACACGGCCTAGTCGAGTCGGATCATGTTTCACTTAGATGACTAGAGGGATGTCTAATCTGAGTGGGAGTTCATTAAATAATTTGATTAGATGAACTTAATTATCATGAACTTAGTCTAAAAATCTTTGCATAAATGTCTTGTAGATCAAATGGCCAACGCTCATGTCAAGATGAACTTCAATGCGTTCCTAGAGAAAACCAAGCTGAAAGATGATGGCAGCAACTATACGGACTGGGTCCGGAACCTGAGGATCATCCTCATAGCTGCCAGGAAACAATATGTCCTAGAAGCACCGCTAGGTGAAGCACCCATCCCAGAGAACCAAGACGTTATGAACGCTTGGCAGCAGCGTGCTGATGATTACTGCCTCGTTCAGTGCGGCATGCTTTACAGCTTAGAACCGGGGCTCCAAAAGCGTTTTGAGCAACACGGAGCATATGAGATGTTCGAAGAGCTGAAAATGGTTTTCCAAGCTCATGCTCGGGTCGAGAGATATGAAGTCTCCAACAAGTTCTATAGCTGTAAGATGGAGGAAAATAGTTCTGTCAGTGAGCACATACTCAAGATGTCTGGGTTGCACAAGCGTTTGTCCCAGCTGGACATTAACCTCCCAGACGAGGCGGTCATTGACAGAATCCTTCAGTCGCTCCCACCTAGCTACAAGAGCTTTGTGATGAACTACAATATGCAGGGGATGGAAAAGACCATTCCTGAAGTATTTTCAATGCTGAAATCAGCGGAGGTAGAAATCAAAAAGGAACATCAAGTGTTGATGGTCAATAAAACCACCAAGTTCAAGAAGGGCAAGGGTAAGAAGAACTTCAAGAAGGACGGAAAGGATGTTGCCGCGCCCGGTAAGCCACTTGCCGGGAAGAAGTCAAAGAATGGACCCAAGCCTGAGACTGAGTGCTTTTATTGCAAAGGGAAGGGTCACTGGAAGCGGAACTGCCCCAAATACTTAGCGGACAAGAAGGCCGGCAACACTAAAGGTATATGTGATATACATGTAATTGATGTGTACCTTACCAGTGCTTGTAGTAGCTCCTGGGTATTTGATACCGGTGCCGTTGCTCATATTTGTAACTCAAAGCAGGAGCTGCGGAATAAGCGGAGACTGGCGAAGGACGAGGTGACGATGCGCGTCGGGAATGGTTCGAAGGTCGATGTGATCGCCGTCGGCACGCTACCTCTATCTACCTACGGGATTAGTTTTAAACCTCAATAATTGTTATTTAGTGCCAAGTTTGAGCATGAACATTGTATCCGGATCTCATTTAATACAAGATGGCTACTCATTTAAATCCGAGAATAATGGTTGTTCTATTTATATGAGTGATATGTTTTATGGTCATGCTCCGATGGTCAATGGTTTATTCTTAATGAATCTCGAACGTGATGTTACACATATTCATAGTGTGAATACCAAAAGATGTAAAGTTGATAATGATAGTCCCACATACTTGTGGCACTGCCGCCTTGGTCACTGATACGTCTCCAACATATCTATAATTTTTGATTGCTCCATGCTACTTTATCTACTGTTTTAGGCAATATTGGGCTTTATTATCCACTTTTATATTATTTTTGGGACTAACCTATTAACTGGAGGCCCAGCCCAAATTTGCTGTTTTATGCCTATTTCAATATTTCGAGGAAAAGGAATATCAGACGGAGTCAAAACGGAACGAAATCAACTGGAGAAGTTATTTTTGGAAGGAAACCCACCTGATGGACTTGGACCCCACGTCAGAAGAGCCACGAGGCGGTCACGAGGGTGGAGGGCGCGCCCTCCCCCCTGGGCACGCCCCCCTGCCTCGTGGGGCCCCCGTAGCTCCACCGACGTTCTCCTTTCACCCATATATACCGTCGTACCCTAAAACTTCCAGAACCGAACCTAGATCAGGAGTTCCGCCGCCGCAAGCCTCCAGAACCACCAAAAACCAATCGGGACCCCTTTCCGGTACCCTGCCGGAGGGGGATCCATCACCGGTGGCCATCTTTATCATCCCGGTGCTATCCATGACAAGGAGGGAGTAGTTCACCCTCGGGGCTGAGGGTATGTACCAGTAGCTATGTGTTTGATCTCTCTCTCTCGTGTTCTCTCTCGTGTTCCCTCTATGGCACGATCTTGATGTATCCCGAGCTTTGCTATTGTAGTTGGATCTTATGATGTTTCTCCCCCTCTACTTTCTTGTGATGAATTGAGTTTCCCCTTTGAAGTTATCTTATCGGATTGAGTCTTTTATGAACACTTGATGCATGTCTTGGTGATCAACTTGCGGGTTTCGTGACATTGGGAACCTATGCATAGGGGTTGGCACACGTTCTTGATTCTCCGGTAGAAACTTTGGGGCATTCTTTGAAGTACTTTTATATTGGTTGGATAAATCTGAGATTGTGTGATGCATATCGTATAATCAAGCCCATGGATACTTGAGGTGACAATGGAGTATCTAGGTGAAATTAGGGTTTTGGTTGATTTGTATCTTAAGGTGTTATTTTAGTACGAACTCTTCTATAGATTGATCCGAAAGAATAGCTTTGTGGTGGTTTCGTACCCGACCATAATCTCTACGTTTGTTCTCCGCTATTAGTGGCTTTGGAGTGACTCTTTGTTGCATGTTGAGGGATTGTTATATGATCTATCTATGTTATTATTGTTGAGAGAACTTACACTAGTGAAAGTATGAACCCTAGGCCTTGTTTCCTATCATTGCAATACTGTTTATGCTCACTTTTACCGCTCGCTACCTTGCTGTTTTTATATTTTCAGATTACAAAAACCCATATCTACCATCCATATTGCACTTGTATCACAATCTCTTCGCCGAACTAGTGCACCTATACAATTTACCGTTGTATTGGGTGTGTTGGGGACACAAGAGACTTTTTGTTATTTGGTTGCAGGGTTGTTTGAGAGAGACCATCTTCCTCCTACGCCTCTCGCGGATTGATAAACCTTAGGTCATCCACTTGAGGGAAATTTTCTACTGTCCTACAAACCTGTGCACTTGCAGGCCCAACAACGTCTACAAGAAGAAGGTTGTGTAGTAGACATCAAGCTCTTTTCTGGCGCCGTTGCCGGGAGGCTAGGTAAAAAGGTATCCCTTCCAAAGGATGTTGCTCCTACTACTTGTGATAATGATAACTGCTATACTATTGGTGCTATCCATACTATTAATGATGAGAGTGATTATGCTTATGATATGAAAAGGCCCAAGCTTGGGGAAGCTATGTTTGATGAGAATGACATATTTGAGAATATATTTGCTGAAATTAATGTTTGTCCCAAGCTTGGGGATGCTACGTTTAGTGAAGAAGATATTTTTAGTCCCCAAGCTTTGATGAGCAAATTTATTATGATGAAAGCATGCCTCCTATCTATGATGATTATTGTGATGACCCGTATGCTTTAAAGAATAATGATAACCATGAAACTTGTCATCTTGATCTTAATTTTCAATCACATGATAGTTATTTTGTTGAGTTTGCTCCCACTATTATTCATGAGAAGAATTTTGCTTATGTGGAGAGTTCTAAATTTTCTATGCAAGTAGATCATGTAAAGAATGCTTTAGGTGCTGGTTATATTGTTGAATTCACTCATGATGCTACTGAAAATTATTTGAGGGAGGAACATATGCTTGTAGGAATTGCAATAATGTCAAGTTTCCTCTCTATGTGCTTAAAATCTTGAAGTTATGCTTGTTTTATCTTCCTATGCTTGTTGATTATTGTTCCCATAAGTTGTTTGCTCACAAAATCCCTATGCATAGGAAGTGTGTTAGACTTAAATTTGCTAGTCATATTCTTCATGATGCTCTCTTTATGTTTCAATTCTTATCTTTTATGTGAGCATCATTGAAATCATAATGCCTAGCTAGGGGCGTTAAACGATAGCGCTTGTTGGGAGGCAACCCAATTTTATTTTGTGTTTTTTGTTTTTGGTTCTGCTTAGGAATAAATAATCCATCTAGATTCTGTTTAGATGTGGTTTTATCTTTTAATTAGTGTTTGTGCCAAGTTAAACCTATTAGATCTTCATGGAAGATAGTTATTTGATCTTGCTGTAATTTCCAGAATCTTTGCGCTCAGTGCCCGAATTGTTAAAAATCACCAGAACGTGATAAAATAGTGATTCAAATTGCTGCTGATCAACAAACAAATTTCCCAGGTCGTCTAATTTTGGTAGAATTTTTTGGGTTCCAGAAGTTTGCGTTAGTTACAGATTACTACAGACTATTCTGTTTTTGACAGATTCTGTTTTGCGTGTGTCGTTTGCTTATTTTGATGAATCTATGGCTAGTAAAATAGTTTATGATCCATAGAGAAGTTGGAATACAGTAGGTTTAACACCAATATAAATAAAGAATGAGTTCATTACAGTACCTTGAAGTGGTGTTTTGTTTTCTTTCTCTAACGGGGCTCACGAGATTTCTCTTGAGTTTTGTGTTGTGAAGTTTTCAAGTTTTGGGTGAATTCTTTTGATGGATTATGGAACAAGGAGTGGCAAGAGCCTAAGCTTGGGGATGCCCATGGCAACCCCAAGATAACCCAAGGACACCAAAAAGTCAAAGCTTGGGGATGCCCTGGAAGGCATCCCCTCTTTCGTCCACTTCCATCGGTAATTTACTTGGAGCTATATTTTTATTCACCAACATGATATGTGTTTTGCTTGGAGCGTCATGTCATTTTATTTTGTTTTGCTTGCTGTTTAAATAAAGTATCAAGATCTGAAATTCTTAAATGGGAGAGTCTTCACATAGTTGTATGATTATTCAACTACTCATTGATCTTCACTTATATCTTTTGGAGTAGTTTGTCATTTGCTCTAGTGCTTCACTTATATCTTTTAGAGCTTGGTGGTAGTTTTATTTTGAAGAAATAGATGAACTCTCATGCTTCACTTAGATTATTTTGAGAGTCTTAAATAGCATGGTAATTTTCTTAATGTTAATATACTTAGTGTTCAAGATATGTGAAACTTTCTTTTGAGTGAATTGAATACTAAGATAAAATTAATGCTTGATAATTGTTTTGAGATATGGAGGTAATAATATCAGAGTCGTGCTAGTTGAGTAGTTGTGAATTTGAGAAATACTTGTGTTGAAGTTAGCAAGTCCCGTAGCATGCACGTATGGTTAAAGTTGTGTAACAAATTTGAAACATGAAGTGTATCTGGCTTGTGCATCCTTATGAGTGGCGGTCGGGGACGAGCGATGGTCTTTTCCTACCAATCTATCCCCCTAGGAGCATGCGCGTAGAACTTGATTTTGATGGCTTCTAAATTTTTGCAATAAGTATATGAGTTCTTTTGACTAATGTTGAGTCCATGGATTATACGCACTTTTACCTTTCCGCCTTTGCTAGCCTCTTCGGTACCGTGCATTGCCCTTTCTCACATTGAGAGTCGGTGCAAACTTCGCCGGTGCATCCAAACCCCATGATATGATACACTCTTTCACACATAAACCTCCTTATATCTTCCTCAAAACAGCCACCATACCTACCTATTATGGCATTTCCATAGCCATTCCGAGATATATTGCCATGCAACTTTCCACCGTTCCGTTCATCATCATCATGACATACTTTACTTTTGTCATATTGCCATTGCATGATCATGTAGTTGACATTGTATTTGTGGCAAAGCCACCATGCATTATTTTTCATACATGTCACTCTTGATTCATCGCACCATCCCGGTACACCGCCGGAGGCATTCATATAGAGTCATATCTTTGTTCTAGATATCGAGTTGTAATATTGAATTGTAAGTAAATAAAAGTGTGATGATCATCATTATTAGAGCATTGTCCCAAGTGAGGAAAGGATGATGGAGACTATGATTCCCCCATAAGTCGGGATGAGACTCCGAACGAAAAAATATTAATAATAATAATAATAATAATAATAAAGGCAAGGCCAAAAAAAGAGAAGGCCCAAAAAAAGAGAAGGCCCAAAAAAAAGAGAAAGGCCCAAAAAAATGAGAGAAAAAGAGAGAAGGGACAATGGTACTATCCTTTTACCACACTTGTGCTTCAAAGTAGCACTAAGATCTTCATGATAGAGAGTCTCTCATTTTGTCACTTTCATATACTAGCGGGAATTTTTCATTATAGAACTTGGCTTGTATATTCCAATGATGGGCTTCCTCAAAATGCCCTAGGTCTTCGTGAGCAAGCAAGTTGGATGCACACCCACTTAGTTTCTTTTGTAGAGCTTTCATATACTTATAGCTCTAGTGCATCCGTTGCATGGCAATCCCTACTCCTCATGTTGACGTCAATTGATGGGCATCTCCATAGCCCATTGATTATCCTCGTCAATATGAGACTTTCTCCTTTTTTTGTCTTCTCCACACAATCCCCATCATCATATTCTATTCCACCAATGGTGCTATGTCCATCCGGACACGGGACGAAGTCTTCAATCTTGTATCTTCATAGTCCAAGAGTCCGGCCAAAGGTTATAGTCCGGCTATCCGGACACCCCCTAACCCAGGACTCCCTCAGTAGCCCCTTAACCAGGCTTCAATGACGACGAGTCCGGCGCGCAGATTGTCTTCGGCATTGCAAGGCAGGTTCCTCCTCCGAATACTTCATAGAAGATTTTGAACACAAGGATAGTGTCTGACTCTGCAAAATAAGTTCCACATGATGTCGTAGAGAGAATAATATTTACACAAATCTAATCTGCTGACGTATTCCGTAGTGTGTCATCACACCACAGCCAAGCCTTTATTCGAATCGTTTTTACGGTCCCACCTCAGTGCGCTTTGCGAGGCGGTTTCCTTGGCACGTCTTGTCGAAGCAGAGATTGTGTCCCCTTTATTTACGGGATTCTCATCAATACGGACGTGGGTAACCCAGTCGTGCCCGTTGGTACGTCTCCTCGATCAAAGGTGAATCCTAAACGGTCACGGGGAGTGTTGAGGATATAACTACTAAGGGTAAACCGGCCAGGAGGGGCCAGTTCACCTTTAGCTATGCTGATACCCAAGAAGACCCAGAAGATGGCGCTTCACAAATGAAGCTTAGAGGCCTAGAGCCTATGGCGATTGAGGGCCCATGATAGTAAACCGCTATGATTGTATAAACTTGTATTATAAGAAAGAAAGGAAGAGACCAAGGCAGGCACTTGTATAAGCCAGCCTCAGAACTCTGTAGACCGGCCGGGGTCCTCCTGAGTATATAAAGGGGTGACCCGACGGCGGTTTATGTCTGACAGACAACAACTCGAGACTCAGGCAAGCGTATTCGCTCCCTGGTCATCGAAACCCAATCAATTCCATCACAACTAGACGTAGGCTCTTACCTTCATCGAAGGGGCCGAACTAGTATAAACTCTCGTGTCCCTTGTCCGGTTTAACCCCTTCAAGCTAACCCGTCGTGATGGCTCCACGACTAAGTCCTTCCAAGAGGACATCTGACGTGTTAATTCCATGACAGTTGGCGCCCACCGTGTGGCTATCGCACGATGGTTTCAAGTTCTTGAAGGGCAGCTTCGAAGGACTCAAAGGGTACGCGGTTGGCCGGATGACCAAGAGTCGTCGCGGCAAGCTCTACATCGACAACGAAGGGTGGGGCCCCGAGACCGGCTCAATTGAGTATGGATACTGGGTCCCCTTTGGAGGAATCCATGTCTTCATCGGCAAAATCGGCGAACCGGGCTCTGAGCTGGACATCTGCACCGACCTCGTTGAAACAGCTCAGCGCGCAAGCCCCGCCCGGGTTAAGCATGCCGTGAAGCGGGCGTTCGTGGGGTGCGTCCATGGGGCCGGATCTGAACCGGTGTCTGAGGGCGAGACGGCTGTTTACTCCGACAGCGAATCATCTACCGGTGAAACCGAGTCCTTGTACCAAATTCATAATGATGGGTTCAAAGGATATTTCGACGGCAACAGTATTCCGGATCTCCTTGAACCGCCAAGTCGGGTTGCTGTTTACATGGCCGGAACACAGCCCACTTTGCAATCTTCAACGGCAGCTGCGGCAGGAGGCCCAGTGCGTCGGCCGGCTCAAGTTCTCTCTGATCTAATGGATGCCTGGGCGACCTTACTAACCGCGGTGGTTACACCGGAGACGCAGGACCAGCATAATGCGGACGTTGCAAAGCTGAAAGACCAGATAGCACAGGCCAAGGAGGACCTGGCAGCTGAAGATACTAGGATGGCCGGAGAACAGGCCGCTTTGGATGCCCAGTCACAGTTGATACAGGCACAGAATTATCAGCTTGCGTTGGATCAAAATGCATCGAATGAGGTAATGCGGCGGAAGTACCGATCGCGTATGCCGCCGGTCTTTGAAGGTTTGAACCTCTTTAATACGCCAGGGGCTGGGACGAGTAATCCAGCAGCCGTAAACCAGACCGATGCGCCTAGAGCGGCGCCGGATCAGCCACGCCAGACAGAACCACCTCGGCGGGCGGATAACCCGTCGCCGTACGTGCCGACACCGCCAGGTCACTTCTCGAGCCCTTTGGATAACATGATTGCGGCAGCATCTCGCCTGGCAGCTATTCCAATGGAGGGTGACTCACTAGCAGCAATTGAGACACGGCGGGCCAAGGATCTTCTTCAAACCGCCATGGTACAGCAGCAGGCCTATTCTTATAGCCGGGATAGAATTCATTCGACCCCCCGTCCAAGCAAAAGCTACAGCAGGCACATGGATGAATCGGAGATATCTAGCAGCGCCCGGCACCGTAATGCGGCTCAAGATGTGGTGGATAACGGCAGAGCACGAAGGGATGCGGTTCGCCATCAAACCGCCCCAGTTCAGCCGATGGCATCGGTAGACCGGGGCACCGGGGTCGCTTTCAGTTCCTGGGGAGTACCGTGTCTTATTCCGGCTCTCCGTAACATACGACTGCCTAAGGATTTCAAAGGTCCATGGAAGGTACCAAATTACACTGCTGATCAGCCACCTGAGGCGTGGGTCGAGAGTTACGAGATGGCAATGGAGATGCTGGAGGTGGATGAAGCGGCCTGTGCAAAATATTTCATGATGATGTTAGAGGGGACAGCCCGTACTTGGCTGAAAAACCTACCAGCCAACTCCATCAAGTCATGGGGACAGTTGAAGGCCCAATTCATAGCCAATTTTAAAGACACCTGCAAATAGCCTATGTCCATTGTGGATCTGGATGCTTGTGTCCAAGGGGAGAACGAGTCAACAACTCATTGGGTGCGCCGGGTTTCAGAAATTTTGCATTCGTCGGACCAGATTAATGCTGGCCAAGCGATCTTAACGTTGGAGCGTAATTGCCGGTTTAAGTCACTTAAGATGAAGTTGGGACGGCTCAAGCGCCATTGTAATGACATAGGAACACTTATGGCAGCCTTGGTAAAATATGCCGATTCTGATAATACCAAGGATCCCGAGTTTGATGAAGAGAAACCAGAGAAGGGAAAGAAGAACGGCGGTGCAAAAGGGCAGCACCACAACCAAGGAGGCCATGGGAACAACGGTAAGCGCAAAGCAGATAGTTCAGACTTCGTGGCTAACACCAATATGCAGCGTCGTAAAGGTAAACCGCCTCAGCACGGTGGAGGGATGAATTTGGAGTGCTTGTTAAACCAGCCCTATCCAAAGCATGGAACCAAGGAGGCCCCTTCCACACATCTTTGGAAGGACTGTCACACAATGAGGGAGTTCAAAAACTCTGATCTCTACCGGTACGATTAGGGCCCGTCGGCCGGTTCAGGTCCCAGTTTCCATGGGGGCGGCGGTTCAGGCTCTGGGTTTCAAAATAACCAAGGCCATCAGAACAACCATAGCAATAACCAGCTGAATAACCAAGGGAATCAGCAGCAGTCAGGTTACCAAAGTCACCCCAAGCAGTTGAACAGCGGACAATATCACATGTTCACGACTAGCCTGTGCAAGCGAGATCAGAAGCTTCACAAGAGGGCAGATAATGCTGTTGAACCGGCTGTGCCACAATATCTACGATGGTCGGAGCAGCCCATTGTGTGGAGCAGAGAGGATCACCCACCCCGGGTTGACAATCCGGGTCAACTAGCCTTGGTCGTAGCACCTTAGGTGGGGGGTTACAAGTTTACCAAAGTTCTGATGGATGGAGGGAGCAGTATCAACATGCTGTACTACAAGACTTTCCGTCGCATGGGGTTGACAGATAAGAATCTTAAACCGTCGAATACAGTTTTTCATGGTGTGGTACCAGGTAGATCGGCATACCCTGTTGGAAAGATTGCTTTGGAAGTTGTGTTTGGAGATGAGCATGATTCCAGATCTGAAACACTGACCTTTGAGGTGGTGAAAATCCAAAGTCCATATCACGCGCTGTTTGGACGGCCGGCTTATGCGAAATTCATGGCGAGACCCTGTTATGTCTATTTACAGCTCAAAATGCCGGGTTATAATGGGACGATCACAGTACATGGAAGTCGCAAGATTGCTTTGGATTGCGAGGAAGGCGAAGCGGCCTATGCCGAATCGGTTTGTGCTACAGAAGAGCAGAAGTTTTATAAGGACAATGTTGATCCGGCAGACATGACCCCTTTGAAGAAGCCCACAACTGAACATGACCCGGCCCTGACATTCAAACCGGCTAATGAGACTAAACTCGTTGACTTTGTCCCTGGTGATTCATCCAAACAGTTTAGTATCAGTGCCAATCTGGATCCGAAATAGGAAAGCGTGCTCATCGAGTTCATCCGTGAGAATCGGGACATTTTTGCATGGAAGCCTTCTGACATGCCAGGTGTACCGAGAGGACTCGCTGAGCACACTCTCAATATTGATCCCAAGTTTAAACCGGTCAAGCAGTTCCTTCGCCGTTTTAACGAAGATAGGCACAAGGCCAGTGGTGAAGAGGTAGCCCGGCTACTGGCAGCTGGGTTTATCGTCGAAGTATTTCATCCCGAGTGGTTGGCTAATCCGGTGCTCATTCTCAAGAAAAACTGCACTTGGCGTATGTGTGTGGACTACACATATTTGAACAAAGCATGCCCGGCAGATCCTTTTGCTCTCCCGCGTATTGATCAGATCATTGGTGCGACGGCGGGTTGTGATCACCTGAGTTTCCTGGATGCTTATTCAGGTTATCATCAGATTAAAATGGCAGTTAAGGACCAGGAGAAGACAGCCTTCATCACCCCCTTTGGAGCCTTCTGCTATGTTTCTATGCCCTTTGGGCTCAAGAGTGCCCAAGCAACTTATCAGCGTTGTGTGCAAAATTATCTTCACAAGCAGATCGGGCATAATGTTCATGCTTATGTGGATGATGTTGTGGTAAAATCCAGGAAGCAAGAAACCTTGATAGATGATCTCAAGGAGACGTTTGACAATCTTCGGGTTTACAAAATGATGCTCAACCTGGATAAATGCGTTTTTGGTGTTCCGGCAGGCAAGCTCTTGGGCTTTCTTGTATCCAACCGAGGCATCGAGGCCAAACCGGAAAAAATCAAAGCGATCACATCCTTGGCTAAACCGGCGTGTATCAATTATGTTTAGCGTCTGGTGGGCCGGATTGCAGCCCTCAGCCGGTTTATCAGTCATTTGGGAGAGAAGGCAATTCCCCTGTATTAGATGTTGAAGAAGACAGATAAATTCGTATGGAGTGACGCCGCCAATGCGGCGTTTGAGGATTTGAAGCGGCAGCTGGCTGAACCGCCCCTCCTTGCTGCTCCGGTTGATAAGGAGCCTCTATTGTTGTACATGGCTGCCAATGCCCGTGCGGTCAGTGTGGCAATTGTGGTTGAACGTAAGGAGGCTGGAAAAGAATATCCGGCTCAACGGCCAGTTTATTATATCAGTGAGGTATTGATCGAATCCAAGCAAAGATATCCGCATTGGCAGAAGCTAGTGTATGGAGTTTTTATGGCAAGTAGGAAGCTCAAGCAATACTTTGAAGGCCATCCCATCAAAGTGGTTAGCTCTGCTCCCTTGGGCGATATAATCCAGAATAGAGAAGCAAATGGCCGGGTTGTGAAGTGGGCAATTGAGCTTGGTCCCCACGGGTTAAAGTATACGCCCCGAACAGCCATCAAATCTCAGGCGCTTGTCGACTTCATCAATGATTGGACCGAGTTACAGGCACCAGAGGACAAACTGGATAATACATACTGGACCATTCACTTTGATGGGTCCAGGCAGCTGGAAGGCTTGGGGGCTGGGGTTGTCCTTACTTCCCCTTGAGGTGATAAAATTTGTTATGTTCTTCGCTTAATGTTTCTTATACTAACAATGCAGCAGAGTACGAGGCCTTACTCCACGGCCTCCGTGTGGCTAAGGAAATGAACTTAAGCCGGGTTCGATGCTTTGGAGATTCCGATCTAGTGGCTCAGCAAGTTTCTGGTACATGGGATTCAAAGGACCCACGCATGGCAGCTTATAGGCGTGAGGTGGATATGGTAGCAGGTCACTTTAAGGGCTATTAGGTAGAGCACATTGACCAGCGCAAGAATGAAGCAGCTGATGCTCTAAGCCGGCTGGGATCTCAGCGTAAACCGGTACCACCTAATACCTTTCTGGATATCTTGCATAACCCGTCTGTGAAGTTGCCTACAGAGGAGGATTTAGCTGTTCTTGATCCGGAGGCCCAATTGGTAGCCGCTTTACATGCCACTCCGGATTGGACTGTCCCATATTTGGCGTATCTAAACCGGGGCGAGTTACCAGATGACGAACTTTTCGCCAGACAGATAATCCGGCGGTCCAAGTCTATGGTCGTTCACAATGGCGAGTTACACCGTTGTAGCGTTTCAGACGTATTCCAACATTGTGTTTCTCCCGAAGAAGGACAAGAGATTTTACGTGAAATCCATGAAGGGGATTGTGGTCACCATGCCGGTTCAAAATCCTTGGTGGCTAAAGCTTTCTGACATGGGTTCTACTGGTTGACAGCTCATTCTGATGCGGAGGATCTGGTAAAGCGGTGCGATGTTTGTCAGAAATTTTCACGTCAAGCTCATGTTCCGGCTCAAGAGTTACGCATGATTCCCATCACTTGGCCGTTTGCTACTTGGGGGCTTGATATGGTTGGACCCTTTAAGCGCTCCAAAGACAAGAAGACCCACCTGTTGGTGGCGGTTGACAAGTTCACTAAATGGGTGGAAGCGGAGCCCATCAGTAAGTGTGATGCAGCTACGGCGGTTCAATTTCTCAAAAAGATTATTTTCCGTTTTGGCTTTCCACACAGTATCATCACAGATAATGGTACGAACCTTTCTAAAGGAGAGATGGAGGAATTTTGCCAACGAGAGCACATCCGGCTTGATGTAGCGTCCGTGGCTCACCCCCAGTCTAATGGTCAAGCGGAGAGGGCGAATCAAGAGATCCTGAAGGGTATCAAGCCTCGGCTTATGGTTCCTTTGAAGCGGACGCCTGGTTGTTGGGTGGAAGAATTACCATCTGTGTTATGGAGTATAAATACCACCCCAAACCGATCTATGAGTTATACACCTTTTTTCATGGTTTACGGGGCTGGGGCTGTCCTTCCAAGTGATATTCGTCATGACTCGCCACGGGTTGCGAATTATGTTGAAGCGGACAATGAGCAAGCACGCCAGGAGGCGCTGGACCTGTTAGATGAGAAACGGGACATGGCTTTGGCTCGGTCGGTGGTTTATCAACAAGACCTGCGGCATTATCACAGCCACCAGGTTAAGACAAGAACCTTTCAAGAAGGCCATCTGGTGCTCCGGCTCATTCAAGACCAGACTGATATGCACAAGCTATCCCCACCTTGGGAAGGGCCCTTTGTGGTCAGCAAGGATCTGCACAACGGGTCATACTACCTCATCGACGTTCGAGAAGACTCATGTAGCTCTGGCGAGGAGACCCGGCAGCCGTGGAACATAGCTCTCCTACGGCCCTATTACACTTGAAGCCACCGGCTTTTCTTATGTACATATTTCAACAATGTATATATTATGATCAATAAAATAAACCAGCATCCTTGCTATTAAGCAGGGTCTCCGCCGTTTTCTTCCAATATCTGTTAACTTGGGGGCTTCAGCTAAAAAAGCGAAGTACTACGTGTTAAACCGGCTATCATGCCACCACCTAGCTTGGGAGCTTCACACCCAAGGGGCCAAAGAGAGTTTGATTGCTCAAAGCACGACTCAAACATAGGCACCCATTGAGCAGAGCTCACCAAGTTACTTGGGGGCTCTTTGTGTTAAATACCAAAGAGCTTGAAAGGACCCTTGTAGCCGGGTATCGACCCACGGCTTGGAAGCCTGGTGTATTCACCTAAAACCCTGGGTTAACCTGCCTTCATCAAGTAAGCCACTCCTATCCAGGTAATCTTGGCACGACCCGTCGAACGTTTGACAGTTACTCTCTTTGAGACCCTGAACTTGTCAAAGTTAAAACGATGATTGGTTAGTTGGAGGCCCATCTTAAAAGGCTTTGTCAAAATGGTTTAACTCAGTAGCCTGGCAGCCCATGAAAAGCCTCGATTTGGGCCTGGCAGCCCTTGAAAAGCCTTGACATTTAATTTTTGTTGTTGTTGATGCAAAGTTTTTATTCTTTCATCATATTTATGTTAAAGCCGGTGTTTCTTAACCCGGTGTGGCTTACGGATTTTTTCTGTTAAAGCATACAATTAAAGGTAACCCGGCATCCTTCAAACCGGTCCGGCTTGACACTTTGTCTCCAGTAATCGTCTGGTGTTTATCACAACCCGGTTCGATATCATATATACCAGCACGGCATGGTGGAAGTTGGGTTTTCACCCTTCCTAATATCACAATTGGTAAACCAACAGCAATGTTTCGTATCACAGGTATGATTTATTATTGCTACGTTCTAGCAACCATGGTTGCTTGCCAAGTTGTGTTGGGTATTTTGACCCGTCCGGCGGTAAACCGCCCGGATAGATTTTTCTTATGCAGACACAGGGATTGCATAATATTGTGAAAATATATAAGGCAGTACTGAAATCATCATGACGGATCAAGGCAAAGTATATCCCAGTGCACGATGGCAACAGATCAAAATATTTTTCTAGCCTATTACAAGGCGCTTTAAAGGCCCAAAATATGGTGTTGTTTCTCACTGAACAAAGTTTACGGAGCATCCATTAGATTGCCGGATCAAGCTTCATTGCCACGATGATGTGAAGTTGACGGGTCATTTGGCGCCGGATCAGCCTCCTCCTCCTCTCCTTGTGGTTGGAAGTCCGCGGTTCTCCAGTCAATCCGGGTTAAAGCCTGAAAGACAGCTTCTTCACTGATATGTTCCGACGGATCAACATCAGGGGCATAAGTGTGCTTACAGATTGGCGGAATAAGATTTTGCACTTCTGGCATGACAACGTTAATCCGTTTGTTATTGGCATCATAACAAGACCGGTGAACAGTCAAATTAGCATCTTCTGCCAGCTGACTCGCCAGAGGACGCATTTCTCTTGTCACAATTTTCAGGGCTTCATCATCAAAGTCTGCCCCGTTTTCTTGTGTGCTTCGAAAGCCTATGGAAAGGTCAACCGGATCCAGGTCGGCTATCCACACTTTGGCTCGAGTGAGTGCCAACAAAGCACCAGCCCTGGCACCGGATCGCTTTACTTCTTCTATCTGTGCTGGTACCATGGATAGCCTTGCCAGAGTGTCCTTGATCAGTGTTGGCGCCGGATTGTCATATGATACTGCGCAAATAACCCGTTGGGCACCAGCATACAGTTGTTCAATCAGAGTATACGCTGCTTTCAGTTTCATCCGTGCATCCGAGCCGAGATGAGTAATGCGGCTACCTACAATGGTTTAAGGATTTCATATTTCAACTGGCACCGTACAAACTGAATATTTCATATGCCTCGGTAGAGGTACTTACCAAATACTACAGAGGTCATGGCATTTACTTTGTGCTTCAATCCAGACAGCTCCTCTACCACCGGTTTAAGAGCTGACTCGGCGTCTTCTATCCGTTTCTGCAAAGCATCCTTCTCAGTGTCCCAATTGGCACGTTCAGTCTTGAATCCTTCTTTAAGTTGTTCCAGAGAGGCTAAAGCGGTTTTTAGCTCATCTTTGGCCTTGGAAGACTCTTCTTGATGGGATTTGATACATTCTTGAAGATCAGCAATTTGAGTGCGTTGATGGTTTATCTCAGCATGTCACAAATTAAAGGAGCATATCAATATGTTATCAAAGTCCCAAGTATACAACCAGTTATACACTTGGCACTTGGGGGCTAATGCGGATTGCATCTTTACTACTGCTGGTTCAAAGTCCCGAGGATTAATACAAGTTTCAATCCTGGCACTTGGGGGCTAATGTATATTTGCTCAAAGACCATAAGCAAGAAAAACAATATGCAGTTTGGAAAATCAAAAGTCCCGGTTTATATTTGCAAGTTAAACCGTCCCTTGGGGGCTACAGGATACAAGGTAGGGAGGATACAAGATGAGGACGAAACAGATTACCTCATAGCGTTCCTTCATCAGATTTACCAAATCGGCTTCAGAATCTCGGCTGGCATAAAGCCGGTTCAAGAATCCAAAATGAAGATCTTGGGCAGGAAGATTATCATATTTTGACAAGTCAACCTCCATCTTCCCCTTGCCCGTAAAAACAAATTCGTCCTTGGCGGTATGTTTTGCCAAGATAACTGGATTGCCCGGGGCGGTATAAGCAGTGCCCGTAACAACAACGTCATCATCTTTTGCTGGGTTTGAAGTGGTAACAGGGGTTGGCGGATTAGCAGTTGAGTTCAGAGGATCAACAACTGGACTAGCAGGTGCAGCATGTGGACTTGATGTGCCCTCGTGTGTAGCCGGGTCAGCTTCCGGCGGATCAGCATTGGTAATTGGCTCCGGCGGGACAGAATTATCCATGATATTATCAAGATTTTCATCAGCATTTTCAGGAGTCTCCGCCGGTTCAACTTCGCCAGTAGGGGTACTGGTCTTAGCCTTCTTGCTCAGACGAGCTTTGCCACTAATATTAAAACAAGGATTAGCGTGATTAAACCGAATTATGAAGGAGAAATGAAGGGTTGCGTGCTTACCCAGGGACGGTTTTCAATGGAGGCAGCTGAGTAGTGAATGAACCGCCAGACGAATTAGAAGATACCTGGTAATTTGAATTAGATGGATTGGGAGGGCATCGGAAAAAACCCTTCAAAGGATAACGTTTTTCAGGAGAATAAGCAACCTCTGGATGACGTTTCCGGTTTGGTGTATGAGGTAAACCGGAAGAAGTGACCTGTTAACCGCTGTGTCTGGTTGTGCGACGCCCTTCGGTTTGTTGTGTCTTCAAAGAAAGTTTTTGACCCGAATAAGCAATAGGGTGAGAGCATTTCACTTTCCAAACTGCACGGCGAAATCTTTGAACCGGCACAAGTTCTGAGTCAGAAAGGCAAATTACCTCAACATGATCTGCACGGCTGGCCTCTGCATCGTCCTGGGAGTAATCATTATTAATAAGATGCACGAAATAAAAGCCAAGGGAGTCAAGTTTTACCTCTTCAACTGAGTCGCTGGCATCTTCTGGCGGTTCAGAAGACTCAGCAGTTTTCTTCTTGACAGTTCTCTTGGTGGCCTTGCTCTTGACACAAGGAGCCTTGGCCGGTTTTTCTTGCGGTTTCCTTTTCCGGAAGGAGCTATTGGCCTACGAAATTGCACAAAGGGTTATTGTGGCAGTGTTAAAGAGGAGAAGGATCGGGAAGGTACAAGGTTAAAGTTTTACCGCTGGCAGTTTGTTGGAGGCATAAAAAGGGCGCAGGCCGGTTTGAGTACATGCGGCGAGCGGTTCGTCAAGTATTTTATTTACACTCTTGGTAACTTCATCATTAGACAGTTCTATTGCATTAAACCGTTGTGGGTCATTGGCCTTGTCGGTATATTCACACATCAATCCGGGGCGGCGGCTTAAAGGTAGAATGCACCATGAAACCCAACAGCGGGCGAGATCAACACCAGTTAAACCATTGGCAAGGAAAGCCCGGATTTTGACGAGTTGAGGTGCATAGGCTTGTCGATCTTTGGCAGACAATCTTGGAGGTAAAGGGTGGCTATTGCTGAGCCGGTGTGGACGGTAGCCCGGCAAAGGATTTTCTTCAGCAGGGGCAGTGTTCTGACAGTAGAACCAAGTTAGCTTCCAGCCTTTTGGATGACTGTGAAGTTTGGCGTGAGGGAATTCCACCTCTTTCCTCTTTTGAATTGACACACCACCAAGTTCAGTATTGGGGCCGTCAGAAAATCTGTCCGGCGGTTTAAGTGGAAGAGATCTCGAAAAAGATCAACAGTTGGTTCTTCTTGCAGGTAAACCTCGCAGAATACTTGGAAATTGCATATATTGGTCACAGAATTTGGTCCAATGTCTTGAGGATGGAGTTGGAAGCTGGCAAGTACATCCCGGAACAATTTTGATCCGGGGGGACTGAAGCCTCGAGATAAATGTTGCATGAACACAATCACTTCTCCATCTTGAGGCTCAGGAGGGCACTCAGGGCCAAGAACCCGCCAATGAAGGACATTTTTTGAAGCTAAAGCGCCTGTGGTGACATATCCATTGATTTGAGTTTCTGTGATCCATGATGGAGCCCAGTTGCAGGTAGAGAATTTCTTCGCCATCTTACAAATTCTGTAAAGGGAAAATGGACGGTTTACGATTGATGGTTCATATGTGTTTGGCAATGTTAAACTGGCAATTTGATTAAGGTGTACATACAAGGTGAACCGGGCATGGATATTCAAGTCCGGAAGGCGGTTTAAGAGAGGGCTAATGGCATATGACGGATTGTCAATTATTGAAGGTTAAACCGCCCTTAGGGGGCAGAGCCCAATCTGAAAATCTGCTAAGTGTTGCACAAACGAGTTTCACAAGATGGTGATATAATTTTGGATCTACCGTTGTTCAAAAATAAATTTTTCTGCGCCCTAAATTGGTGATAAACAGAACAAGAAGGTTCAGGAAAAGATTTATACAAGAACAGTAAGATGCTATAGTATGGCAGAGTAAAACTATAGGTCCGGCCGCAAGGAGAAATTATCAGGCCTAGCCAGAGTCAGTAAGATGATAAAAGGAAAGCAAAAAGGTACTGATGAACACAGAAGGAATTTCGAAGCCCTAATGTAGATCTAATAAGTAAAGGAAAGGAGTACTTACCAGGGCCACGCAGAGACGAAGTATCTCAGAAGATCTGGTACGAACAAGGTGACACAGCGGCCGGGTCGGTGCAGATTTGAAGGTCGACGACGGCGGCGGCGGCGATGCTTGAGGTCTTTGGGTCACGAGGAGGAAGACGATGTGGCTAGGAAAGAGGGGAAATGGAAGGAGCCCCGGTCTTATTTATAAGGGAAAAGGGATAAAACGGCAGGCGCGAAAATCAAGGAGTATGAAGCGACAAAAGAGGATGCAGCTGTCGCCTCGATCTTCGGGAATTAATTAAAGAGAAGGGAATCTTCATAAATCTTTTTATACAGGGATGACATCATAAGAAATTACTGCAGTGACAGAAGATGACGTCATGGCGGTTCACCAAAATTCACAGGGGAAGGCAGTATGGCGGTTTACGAGAATCGATATAAACTTAAGTAATTTTTCTAAGGATTGAAGATTGACATGAACAGGTCCAAATCAATCTGGGGCCTAATGTTGAGGATATAACTACTAAGGGTAAATTGGCCAGGAGGGGCCGGTTCACCTTTAGCTATGCTGATACCCAAGAAGACCCAAAAGATGGCGCTTCATAGATGAAGCTTAGAGGCCCAGAGCCCACGAACGATTTAGGGCCCATGATAGTAAACCGCTATGATTGTATAAACTTGTATTATAAGAAAGAAAGGAAGAGACCAAGGCAGGCACTTGTATAAGCCAGCCTCAGGACTTTGTAGACCGGCCGGGGTCCTCCTGAGTATATAAAGGGGTGTCCCGGCGGCGGTTTAGGTCTAGCAGACAACAACTCGAGACTCAGGCAAGCATATTCGCTCCCTGGTCATCGAAACCCAATCAATTCCATCACAACTAGACGTAGGCTCTTACCTTCATCGAAGGGGCCGAACTAGTATAAACTCCCGTGTCCCTTGTCTAGTTTAACCCCTTCAAGCTAACCCGTCGCGATGGCTCCACGACTAAGTCCTTCCAAGAGGACATCTGACGTGTTAATTCCACGACAGGGAGGGCTCTTGGTATTCAACCTCTTATAAAGAGACCAAGGCCTTACTCCTTTCTTTTAATCTCAATCGAATTCGCCCTTCGCCTCGAGTTCCAACACCCAAGGCCCCAGATTTCAGGCGCTTCGGACCTTCGACGATGTCCGGTTCCGACCTTCGAGGCCGATGGATGCCTTCCTGTGTCACGGAGGAAGACGTGCTAAAGCTGAGAGAGGCCAGGTTTTTGACCGGCGAAATCTCGCATAGGCTGCCTGTTCACGGGTAGGTTATTCCTACTCCCAAGCCTGGTGAGAGCGTGGTGTTCGTGTCTCACTTCCTCCGAGGGCTAGGCTTCGCGACGGATCCCTTTGTGAGGGGGCTCATGTTTTATTATGGGCTGGAATTTCACGACTTAGCTCCGGAGTCCATCCTCCACATCTCATCGTTCATTGTCGTGTGCGAAGCCTTCCTCCGTATTACTCCTCACTTTGGATTGTGGCTTAAGACCTTTAAAGTAGAGCCGAAGATGATCAAGGACAGCACGCGGAGTGCGAAGGCGCTGTTATAAGCAAGAATGCTGATGCTCCATGGCCCGAGGGCTCTTTTCAAGAGGAGTTCAGCTTATGGCAACAAGAGTGGTTTTATATCACGGCTCCCAGGGGCACCAAGTGGGTGGCGCCACCTGCTTTCCGCTCGGGTCCCCCACCACGACTAGCGCCATGGGTCAATAAGGGGCTGGACTGGGGGGCGGCAAAGGACGTGCCCCTGTTGCAGGGACGCATCCAAGATCTCCTAGAAAGGGACATCAGTCTGGTCGTGGTGACGCAGGTTATGCTAATTCGTCGAGTTCTGCCCTGCAAACGTCGCCCCCTCCGCCTGTGGGAATTCAACCCGGAGGGACCGCGAGCTCTCCAACATTTTCTTGGCATGACGCCCGTGGAGATGTACAAATTGTTCTTCGGACCACAAGTAGAGTGTCCGGATTCTACGGAGGACGCAGGTCTGAGCTGCAATCGTCCGGATAATCAAGTAAGTAGCCCTGTGCCCGGACACACCTTCCGTTCCTTTATCACAACATCACCCTTAAAAGAGTTGTCCTTGAAACAGGAGTGGGTAGCGAAGGCGAAGTTAATCAGGTGTCCGGCCCCCCTTCCTGAGACCTCGCCGGATCCCGTGTTGACCAGGATGCTGGAGATCGTGCCTTTGGAAGAGAACGAAAGGGGGACAAGGAAGCTACCGCCTCCTCGAAGGAGGCTGTTAGGAAAGGAGGAATCGAAAATTCCTCTACCCAGGGGAAGAAGAGGACCGCCTCTGAAGACCCGGAGACCATGGTCTCAAAGTGGGGGAAGAAATCTTCGCCAGAGGGTCCTGTGCCGGGGGATACCTCGGCCGTACTGTGCCCCCAAGGGGATCAGCCCTCCACCGAGGCGTGAGTAGAGAGGGGAGGTTTAAAATGAGAGGGATCCTTATTTTATCTCTGAGGAAAATAACCGATATTTTACCTTGTAGTCCGGATCTCAGCCCTTCTCAGCAAAGCTCATCTTCGGGGGATCTTCTTCCGGAGATGATGGAGAGCGGAACGCCTCCCCCTGCCGTTCCGCCTTACGAGGTGGGCGACCCTGAGGTGTCGTCGCGGAAGGTTTCTCCTAATCCGGCAGGGCCGGAAGGCAATCATATGGCCCCCCAAAGCTCTCCATGTCCGGCCTTTGAGAAAAGCCAGCGAACGAGTCCGGCACCGCCTGGTGCGCGGTCGGAGGAGCTGAAAGATCTGCTAGGGCGAGCATCTATCTCAGAGGAGCATCGTGCGTTGATGGGTACGGTAATTGAAAGGATTTCATTCGCGGAAAGCGGGTTGCACGAGGCCGTCAGGAGTTTACTAACAGGTTTTGAGGTACGCGAAGTGATGTACCTTTTGACAGTTCCGCATATATAAGATGCGCCCTGTGTAGATAGCAGCCCTTGAGACTCTGTGTGTTGTCGAAGACGGCAGCACGTAGAGGATCATAGTCCCAGGTATAATTTTGCTGCCTTCCTATGCAGGTGGCGAGGTGTCTGGTGGCTAGCCGGACTAATGAATTTGCCGAGCTAAAACGGCAGCTTGACGTGGCAGATGCCGACATCGCGCTTGTCAACAAGCGGCTTGACGAGGCACAAGGTATGTAATTTATCCGGAGACACCTGGTAAGAGGAGGTTTATGCCAGTATCTTACAACATGTGCGCTTGATGCAGATGGTGCCACCGCCATGGAGAACCTTCGGGTGGAACTCGCCCGAGCCAAGGAGCAGGCCAGGAAAAGTGATGCGGCTGCTGTAAAGGCAATTGAAGAGCTGAAAGCCGAACAGGCTGCTCACTGCCGAAGCAAGAAGGAAATGGCCGAGATGGCTGTGAAGTTGAAGAGCGCTGCTGACTGTTGCAAGCTTCTTGAAAAGGAAGATCAGGCGGAACAGACGTACCTGGAGAAGGCCACTACAGCGGCCAAGGATGCTCGCTCTACAATGAGAGCTATGAAGGAGGAGCTACGTCAAGCCAGAGATATCGCGGCTGGAAAGCCCTTTATGCTGCGGATGAAGTTCGGGGATCCTAAATATGCTCCGTTGGACCGGATGTGGAGTATGGCGGACCCTTATCTGGATTTGGCGGCGAGTGTCGCAGACGCGGCCGAACACTTCCGAGATCAAGAGGATCGCGAAGTGGAAAAGCTCTTCTGGTCGCAGTTCCATAATCCCGAGCGTCCACTTCCATTAACCGATCGTTTGGCCGAATGGGCCGAGCTGAATAGGTTATCCGGACTCGCCATGAAGTATGTCGTGGGTCATCTGTGGCCGGAAAGGCCAAAGCCGAAGAGTAATTTCGCTTGGTGCAGCAGTTCCTTGGTGCAGTGCCGCATATCAATGCGATGAAGAGGTCAGCATGCATAGAGGGTGCGCGGATGGCCCTTGCCCGTGTCAAGACATACTGGGCGGAGATGGAGGCCACCGCTGTTGCATCCCAAGACTCGGACGGAAGCCGAGTACCTGCCGAGCACTATTTTCAGGAAGTTCTGCAAGGCGCTCGTTTAATAGAGACGCGGTGCTCGAAGGATACTATGTTCGAATAACATGTATTATTGTAAAACAATATTTTGATGGAATGTAAAAGCTTTTTATACTTGTGCCTTCAAGAATTAAAATACCTCATGTGTTGTCGTTAATGTATATGTGTATATAACCTGAAAGATGGCAGTCGTCGGCTTCAGCCCCCACGCATATAATGCGGGGGTGTTCGCAGAAGGCACATTTTCACACTTGATCCAACGTCTTGGTCCATGAAGGAGGTGATAGCGCAACGAACTAGGCAACCGGACTATAATGCTTTATCACTTTCACTTGACCATAGGAGCTTGACAATGAGGCTACTATATGGCCCCTGGTGGCGCCGCACTCGCCCGAACTCGGGGCGCGTGTGTGCCTGGCCGGGAAACGGCCCTTCGTTAATGCAAAGGAATCCCGAAGATTCCGATAGGTCATCGAGTAGTTGACCAGTCTCACGCTATATCATGACAGTCAGTTTTCGGCTTTCTCTACTGAGGTGCTCGCCTGGCTGAACCGGGGCACAATCGCAGTAGTTCTCCTGGTGCCACCTTAGCCGATAAAGCAGAACGTAAGGCAGCAAAACACAGGAGCCGGGCAAACCCAACATTTGACCAAAGAAATGATTCGGAGCTGATGCATATAAGGCCAAACTCGCGACGCCGAACACTCCCTAAGGTATTCGGTCTTTATGAAAACGGGCTGAGCAGTGCCCCTGATAATAAGCCCCTGGTGTCCAGGTACGTGCAAACTTCTGACGTGGCCACATGCTAAGACGCCAGCCTCCTCCTCGGTTATACTAAGAATCTGGGGGATGTGTATCAACAAGAGATAGTAAAAAAGGTTTACGCAGGGTCTTAATCTAAAAAGAATCCTGGAGACGGGTCCCTGCTGCACGTCTACGCCTGTGTCTCCGTTGTGCCGTGTCCTGGACGGGCGTAGCATGGTGTTCATCTGTAAAAGAGAGGAACTTAGCTGAAAAGAAAAAAGAATAGTCGTGCGGAATGTACGTTGTACTAAATAAACAAAGTATAATTCAAGACGAGTAAAATTGAGCCTTATTGTCTCTTATTTTACATACGCGGAGCCCCTTGTGTAGGGGTGTACGGCTACTAAACCTTTATCAATTATATGTTTGCTCCGGACTCGCCTAGCCGTGTCCGTGGTCTTAATGACCTGTGAGATGCTTTTGTTGGTGAAGCTATTTTAATGTATGGCTGTTAAGGCAGCCGCATATTCTTCCGCGCTCGAGGAACACTCGATATTTCCCTTTAGTGAGATGATGCCTCGTGGACCGGGCATCTTAAGCGTAAGAGATGCACAATGTGGTATTGTGTTAAAGCGGGCGAAAGCTTCGCGTCCCAGTAGTGCTTGATAGCTACTTGAAAATGGGGCAATGTGGAAGGTTAGCTTTTCATGGCGGAAGTTATCGGGGGAGCCGAACATAACTTCTAGCAGGATAGAACCCGTGCAACGGGCATCCGGGCCTGGCGTTACTCCTTGAAAGGAAGTGTTGCTATGGCGAATTTTTGTTGGGTCCATCCCCATTTTGCAGATTGTGTCCTGATATAGCAGGTTTAGACCACTGTCGCCGTCCATCAAGACTTGTGTAAAGTGGAGTCCGTCGATTATCGGACCTAATATCAAGGCAGTCCAGCCTGCGATCCGGATACTTCTAGAGTAATCCTGATGGTCGAAGGTGATCAGTTTTAACAACCAGTGGCGAGACTCCATTGGGATAGGCCGTATGGCGCGTATCTCTATGGGTGCCACTTTGTTTTTCCCTTTTGTCACGTGAAGTAAGTTTACTATTTTGACTTATTGTGGGAAATTCTTTTGTTTCCCGGTGCTCTGCTTGTGGGCTTCGTCATCGTCCTCACTTGGTGTGTCGAGCCCCTTGTGTTCGGTGTTGAGTTTGCCAGATTGCTTGAAGACCCAACAATCTCTGTGGGTATGGTTTGCAGGCTTCCCGGGAGTACTGTGTATTTGACATATCTTGTCCAAGATTTTGTTTAGGTTAGATAGCTCGTCCCTGTTATCCTTGAGGGGCAGCTTTTTCTGATTCTGTCGACAGCTTTTGAATCCGGCGTTGACTGCCGTGCTCTTCGGGCTGTTTCCCTTATTCCGACGCTGGTCCTTGCTGCGTCACGGTCTCCCGTTTCCATCCCTAACTTCGGATGTACTTGGGTCGCTGGTGCTGCATCTTGCCAACCAGCTGTCCTCTCCCGCACAAAAGTGGGTCATGAGGCTTGTTAATGCGGCCATTGTTCTTGGCTTTTCCTGGCCGAGGTGTCTGGCAAGCCATTCGTCTCGAACACTGTGTTTGAAAGCTGCTAAGGCTTCGGCGTCCGGATAGTCGACTATCTGGTTCTTTTTAGTAAGAAATCTGTTCCAGGGTTTCCAGGCTGACTCTCCGGGCTGTTGAGTTATATGGCTTAAATCGTCTGCATCCGGAGGTCGGACATAGGTCCCTTGAAAATTTGCCCGAAAAGCATCCTCGAGCTCTTCCCAACTTCCAATTGTGTTTTCGGGAAGGCTTTTAAGACAATGCCGGGCTGGCCCTTTGAGCTTGAGGGGTAAGTATTTTACGGCGTGGAGGTCATCTCCTCAGGCCATGTGTATGTGGAGGATATAATCCTCAATCCAGACTCTAGGGTCTGTTGTTCCGTCGTACGCCTCTATGTTTACGGGCTTGAATCCCGCTGGAAATTCATGGTCCAACACCTCATCGGTGAAACAGAGGAGGTGTGCGGCACCCCTGTATTTGGGTGTGCCGTGTTGTTTGGATATTTGTTGAGTTACATTGCTTACTAGAGCTTGCTTTCTTGGCCCATAGATAGACCTGGCTGGGCCATCCTTTTGATGCGAATCCTTGGGTGGATTGCGTGCTGGTTTGTGTGCGGTGTCATTTGCCGCTCTATGTTGGCCATGGGGTCGTCTATCCGACCGGGTGGCTTCCTTATTTTTTGATTTTGGGAGCTCTAGGGCCTCCTCATCAAATTCGGGCAGTAGCTTTCTCTTTGGGTAGCTCTTTGTGTGACGACTGCCGCCGTATTTGTCTGTGGTGTTGAGCACTTTGCTCCATTTGATTCGGAGTGCGTCTTCCCCAGTTTTGAGCTTCTAATTTTTCAGGCTACACGCCATGGCGACGAGCCTTTTGTGGAGGTTTTCCTATTCCACGAACTTGTCCAGCGTGAGGTCGTCTGGACTGTTATCTTCGCCGGGGACGGGTTGTGCGGTTTGTTTATCCAAGTTGCCTTGTTCGGACGGTTGCTCGATGCCATGTTCATCGTTCGCCGGCTCGCCCTGCTCTGTGGCTGGGTCTGTACGACCGCTGTCTCTATCGGGGCGGGGCTTGGAGCGGCGCTTATGCCGCCGCTTTGGCTGCTTTTCGGAGGAACGACCCTTCATTGCATCATCCCGTTCTTCGTCGTCGTTTCCTTTGGGTGTGTCCACCATGTATACATCATAGTATGGGGTGGCTGTCCAGTGCCCTATAGGCGCTGGTTCATGTTCGTCTCCTACATCTCGTCCATACCGTCGATGCCTTCGGAGTTGGAGTCGAGCATGTCGGTTAAATCGTCGACAGTGGCTACGAAGTGGGTGGTGGGTGGGTGTCGATTTTCTTCATCATCCGCATCCCAATCCCGCTGGCCATAGTCCGGCCAGGATTCTCCTGACAAAGAGAGAGATCTTAGTGAATTCAGAATGTCGCCGAAGGGCGAGTGCTGAAAGATATCCGCGACGGTGAATTCCATGATCGGCGCCCAATCGGATTCGATTGGCAGGGGCGCGGAGGGCTCGGAGTCTGGAGAAGAGTCCGGCACCTTGGAGTCACGGGCTTCACAGAGGATAAGGCTGGTGTTCGGCTCGATCGCCGTAGAGAATGTGGCCCCTGAGGCGGGGTCTAGCCACCCGTCCTCGATCGGCATAGTTGGCTCCGAGCTAAGGGTCGGAACAGATACGGGTGCGGCCTCCAGGGCACTGTTCGGCGGTAGAGCTAAATCATGCCCATCGTGACAGTGCGGCGCGCTCGGCTGTGGCTCGAATCCGTCAAAGATCAAGTCTCCGCGGATGTCCGCGGGGTAGTTCAAACTTCCAAATCTGACCTGATGGCCAGGGGCGTAGCTTTCAATCTGCTCCAGATGGCCAAGCAAATTGGCCCACAGTGCAAAGCCGCCGAATACGAAGATCTGTCCGGGGAGAAAAGTCTCACCCTGGACCACATCATTGTTGATGATCAGAGGAGCCATCGGGCCCAAAGATGATGACAAGAGGAACTCTCAATGAAAGCACCAATGTCGGTGTCAAAACCGGCGGATCTCGGGTAGGGGTCCCGAACTGTGCGTCTAGGCGGATGGTAACAGGAGACAAGGGACACAATGTTTTTACCCAGGTTCAGGCCCTCTCGATGGAGGTAAAACCCTACTCCTGCTTGATTAATATTGATGATATGGGTAGTACAAGAGTGGATCTACCACGAGATCAGAGAGGCTAAACCCTAGAAGCTAGCCTATGGTATGATTGTTGTTCGTCCTACGGACTAAAACCCTCCGATTTATATAGACACCGGAGAGGGCTAGGGTTACACAGAGTCGGTTACAATGGGAGGATATCTACATATCCGTATTGCCAAGCTTGCCTTCCACGCCAAGGAAAGTCCCATCCGGACACGAGACGAAGTCTCCAATCTTGTATCTTCATAGTCCAAGAGTTCGGCCAAAGGTTATAGTCCGTCTATCCGGACACCCCCTAATCCAGGACTCCCTTAGCAGAGGAGTCAGTCTTGTCTTCGGACATCGCGTCCGAAGCACCCTTGCAGCGGGGGCCACCCCGGCCCCCCTTGGCCTTCTTCTCCGGCGGCTGATAGGGCACCGGGACTAACATCTTCGCCAGGAGTGGGATGACTGGCTCTTCAGGCAGCGGAGCCGAACATTGAATCCGCTCTGCTTTCTCCGTCCACGCCAGAAAGGATAAAATTAGCAAAGTTTAGTTACCCTCCTTGGACAAGCAAGTAGAGGATACACCTTGAGATGTGCAGAACTTACCTCATTGGCAGGGTGGGCAAGATCGTGCCCACGGTCCGAGTCTATGGCCGGTGGCTTCTCATTGCCCTTGAAGAGCAGCTTCCAGGCATCTTCATGAGTGGTTCCGAAGAGACTCACCAAGGTCTGGTGCTTCTCAGGATCGAATTGCCATAGAGGGGAAGTTTGGCATTAGCAGGGGAGGATCTGGCAGACTAGCATAACCTGGATCATGTCGAAAAGCTTGATGTTTCTGTCCACCATGCTTTGGATGCGCGTTTGCAGCGCCATCAGCTCATTCGATGAAGACCAATTTGGGCCCTTCTCCATCTAGAAGGTCAGCCGCATTGGAGCTCCGGACTTGAATTCGGAGGCCGCGGCCCAGGTGGCATCGCGGGGCTCTGTGATATAGAACCACAGCTTCTACCACTCCTTGACAATCTCCACAAACGTGCCTTTGGGCCATGTGACGTTGGGCATCTTGCTCACCATGGCTCCTCCGCACTCCACGTGTTGACCGTCCACCACCTTTGGCTTCACGTTGAAGATCTTGATCCACAGTCTGAAGTGGGGCTGGATGCGGAGGAAAGCCTCACACACGACGATGAATGCCGAGATGTTGAGGAAAGAGTTCGGGGCTAGATCATGGAAATCTAGCCCATAATAGAACATAAGTCCGCAGACGAAAGGGTGGAGTGGAAACCCTAGCCCGCGGACGAAATGAGGGAGGAATACCACCCTCTCGTTGGGTTTCGATGTGGGGACGACTTGTCCCTTGGCCGGAAGCCGGTGGGCGATCTCCTTCGCCAGATACCCGGCCTCCCGAAGCTCGGCGATGTCCTTCTCCTAGACGGAGGAGGCCATCCACTTGCCTTGCCCTCCAGAGCCGGACATGGTTGAGAGCTTGCTCGGGGTGGAAGAAACGAGAACTTGGGCGCTGGAGCTCGAGAATGGAAGGGTAGAGGAAGAAAGAAGGTGTGGGTGAAGAAGAAGAGTCCTTATCCCCTTATAAAGGCAGTGAATATCGAACGCCTAACCACTCGCCTTAAAACTCGCCTATTTCCAAGGGATGTGCAAACGGCACGGTTGGATTACCCACGCCCGTATTGATGAGAATCCCGCGATAAGGGGACACGATCTCTGCTTTGAGAAGACGTGCCAATGGAAACCGCATCTTGAAACGCGGAACGGCAGACGAAAACGGTTCGAAATAATGACCAGGCAGACGTGATGTCATCTTACAAAAAGTTGTCAGCGGATGGGACTCGTGGAATATTATACTCTCTACGGTTGTATGTGTGGTACTTGTGTTGCAGATCCAGGACATGCTCATTGCGTCCGAAGACTATCTTGGAGTATTCAGGAAGGGGAACCCGCCTTGCAATGTTGAAGACAATCTGCGCGCCAGACACCTCGTCATTGAAGCCTGGTTCAGGGGCTACTCAGGGAGTCCTGGACTACCGGGTCCTTGAGCGTTCGGCCTGTTGGACATGGGCCGGACTAATGGGCTGTGAAGATACAAGACCGAAGACTCTCTCCGGTATCAGGATAGGACTGTCCTTGGCGTGGAAGGCAAGCTTGGCGACCACATAGGAAGATTCCTTTCCCTGTAACCGACCTTGTACAACCCTAGTCCCCTCCGGTGTCTATATAAACCGAAGGGCTTTGTCCGGAAAGGGACACAGTCATACAGGCTAGACTTTTAGGGTTTGAGCCATTACGATCTCGTGGTAGATCAACTCTTGTAATACTCATATTCATCAAGATCAATCAAGCAGGAAGTAGGGTATTACCTCCATAGAGAAGGCCCGAACCTGGGTAAACATTGTGTCCCCTGTCTCCTGTTACCATCGACCTTAGACGCACAGCTCGGGAACCTCTACCCGAGATCCGTCAGTTTTGACACCGACAGCCGGGCCGTCCAACCCCGCCTCCGCGCGTCGGTGACCCTGGCCAGGGGTGTAGGAGGGACGGCGGCGGCTCCGGTGGGGCGCGCGACGACGACGACGGCGACGACTACACCCGTTTCTATAGGCTCCTCGTCATGTAGAAGGCGGCAGCGGGCTACGGCGGGCGGCGGCGGCGTAGTAGGCTAGGCTAGGCTAGGCTTAGTTGTTCTCTGTTTTTTTGTACAAATATGAATGAAATCGCCGAGTTTATGTCATGTTTGTGCAAATTTGAATCAAATCGCCGAGTTTGTGCCGTGTTTGCGCCGATTTGGGGGCGACCTAGGGGCGGTGACTGGGCACACAATCGCCCCCACGCCGAAAAGATACGGCGGTTCAGCCCCAGACGACGCTTTTTCGGCGTCCTGGGGAGCCGAACTGCTGGAGATGCTCCTAGGAACCAAGCAATTGGTTTGGGACGGGAGCGACATGACATGGCAATGCACGTGACGCACGCGAGAGGTATGGCGCAGGGGGGTGCTAGTGCAAGGATGTGGCAGATGGATTTTATAGGGACCATCGGGTGGGGACGGTTAAGAAGGCTTACTTTTGTGCTTTTCGCCTTCAACCGGCAAAGATAAGTAATATTCACATTAATAAAGTGACTGATTGTGAAGTAGTACCATGAGGGAAAGGTGAAAAGAACCCCTAGTTGGATAGTGAAATAGAATGTAAAACCGTGCTCTGTGGTAGCGGGAAGGAGGAACTTTCTTACTAAGACAACTCATAGATTTTAAATGCATTCATGAGATTTATACTTCTTTGCGGATGGAGACTATAGACATTTGATTATTTAGAGAAGGTAAATTTATTATTAGGGAAAAATAATATCGAGCAACACTTCCATCTCTATATCTCTGCAATTACTCCATCTAGTTCACGTCTATAATGCCTTCCAAATGCAAATTTTAACCACTATTTTTTGTTGTAATATTTTTTTATGTGGGAGAAACTTAAACCTGTGACGCCAAACAAAAGTGCACCATTGTTTAATTAGACAATACTTCCCGAGACAACATCGGGGAGGTCAAAGTTTGTAAAATGTAAATGAAGCTAGATCCTCGACGTCACATTTTTGGGAAGTTGTGGTAGTATTCGATTAGCCCTAATAACATTGTAGAGTACTCCTACGGCATGATCCTTTAATGGGTGGCCTACCGAACATTCTCCCATGGCACCCAGCTTCCCTTCATGATCGCCAGCGTGTGACCGCGCCAAGCGTTCCAGTGACGCATACCATAGTCACGGTGAGGTGGCAGAGTAGGAAGAAGATGCATGAAGAACAAGAGGGTGGATGAGTGCATGCTATAATTCCAGTTATCTGCCAGTATTTCCTGATGTCTTCTATGCTTATGCCCATTAAACTTGAATCTCTAGTATGTACATGCAAAATAAATACACAAAATGGTATTGGATAATTCTAAGACAGAGAAATAAAATGACAAAAATGATATTCATCTTTTGTTTAGGGAAGCGTGCTCTTTTATAAGAGACTCATGGGTATTAGACAATAATATGGACTCACCAACACTTTAGTAGATCATTATTGTGAGCTTCAACATTGGTATGTCAGGGCAATCAATGCATTCATTTAATTTTATTAAAAAGACATAATTTCATTGATCTTTTGTCCTCTCACGACAATGCACCTATACAACACATTCCTCTAGTACAAAGTTTATGAAAAACAAAACCGAATGTTTTTTAAGAAATACAATGCTTATGCAGATGCTTATATACACGCACATATACTCACCCTATGAATGCACATACACCTTGCACCTATGAGCACCTATGGGAGACCTAGCCGACAAACTTTGAGATTGAAAAAATCATCATAGACTTCGTGTAGTTGACTGGCATGTCATACCGCTGAAAGAGTAGCGCCGAAAAGCCTAGAGTAACTCAAGAAAAATTTGATCACCCCGTGCCAAGTCTAGGACTAGAACTGGAGTGGTAAGACTCCACCACAAGGAACATGGCCAACCTCATAGAGAAAAAGTGAGCCAAACAAAACTGAAGTCACATAGTAAATTATCATGTGGCCATCATGTCGAAGCTTAATCATAAGATCTTAGTTTTGGTGTCACAGAAGGATTTGATTTGCATTTAGTTAATTGAACCTTCCTTTAATTTTTAATGAAGGGTTGCAGGTCTGCAACCAACAACCAATGACACACGCCATCATACAATGAAAAAACATGCATCAGATTCCATGGTCTTGCTACTGAAATTCCCCAGTGTCTCAGTACTAACAAAAGGACCACTTTCCTTCTATCTGCCTCTCCTTCTAAGAGCCACCATGTCTCACCTGGCTACCCTCTCATCTTCCTCCAGCGGCACCGCCGCTTGGAGTGGGAAAGAGGAGGGAGCTCGGGTTACTCATGTTCATAGTAGGGGTAGGGTAGTTGTGACATTCCGGCTTAATAGGAATGATAGATGACTCATATCAACAAGGTGCACCTTCTTTTCCGGAAGCCCATCCAAAAGGGAACTCAAAGTCAAGCATGCTAATTATGCTGATGGAAAATGGTGCGCCACCAACGAAAGTTGTGGTTAGACGTTTTCCCACTAGTGTATATTTAGGAACTGAGGGAGAACCTATGATTTTGAAGTTTAAATCCAATGAAACAACAGTGGGGAGGTCTAAGTTTGTGAAATGTAACTTGTGGGAGTACTCGATTAGCCCTTATACCATTGTTGAATATTGTTGTGGCACGATGCTTTAGCGAGTGGCCTACCGAACATTCTCCCATGACACCCATCTTCCCTTGATGATAGCAAGTCTGTGACCGCGCCAAGCGTTCCAACGACGCATACCATAGTCACGCTGAGGTGGCAGAGTTGGAAGGAGATGCATGAAGATCGAGAAGATGGATAAGTGCATGCTATAATTCCAGTTATCCATCTTGAAGATAGATAAGTACATCCTATAATTCTAGTTATCTATCTTGAAGAAAGATAAGTACATGCTATAATTCTAGTTATCCATCTGTATTTCCCGGTGCCTTCTATTCCTATGCCCATCAAACTTGAATCTCTATGTAGAGGCAAAACAAATATACGGAATTGAACTGGATAATTCTAAGACAGAGAAATAAAATGTGAATAAGATATTCATCTTTTGTTTAGGAAAGTGTTGCTCTTTTATAAGAGATGTGGGTATCAGACAGGGATATGAACTCACTTATGTTGGGGAACATAGTAATTTCAAAAAAAATCCTAGGCACACGCAAGATCATGGTGATGCACAGCAACCAAAGGGGAGAGTGTTTTCAACGTACCCTCGTAGACCGAAAGCGGAAGCGTTAGCACAACGCGGTTGATGTAGTCGTACATCTTCACGATCCGACCGATCAAGTACCGAACTCACGGCACCTTCGAGTTTAGCACACGTTCAGCCCGATGACGTCCCTCGAACTCCGATCCAGCCGAGTGTCGAGGGAGAGTTTCGTCAGCACGACTTCACCCGGAACACATCCGATATCCAAACATAGGCTTCCAATATATCAATCTTCATGTCTTGACCATTTCGAGACTCCTCGTCATGTCCGTGATCACATCCGGGACTCCGAACAACCTTCGGTACATCAAAACATATAAACTCATAATATAATTGTCATCGAAACATTAAGCGTGCGGACCCTACGGGTTCGAGAACTATGTAGACATGACCGAGACACGTCTCCGGTCAATAACCAATAGCGGAACCTGGATGCTCATATTGGCTCCCACATATTCTACGAAGATCTTTATCGGTCAGACCGCATAACAACATACGTTGTTCCCTTTGTCATCGGTATGTTACTTGCCCGAGATTCGATCGTCGGTATCTCAACACCTAGTTCAATCTCGTTACCGGCAAGTCTCTTTTTACTCGTTCCATAATACATCATCTCACAACTAACTCATTAGTTGCAATGCTTGCAAGGCTTAAGTGATGTGCATTACCGAGAGGGCCCAGAGATACCTCTCCGACAATCGGAGTGACAAATCCTAATCTCGAAATATGCCAACCCAACAAGTACCTTCTGAGACACCTGTAGAGCACCTTTATAATTACCCAGTTACGTTGTGACGTTTGGTAGCACACAAAGTGTTCCTCCGGTAAACGGGAGTTGCATAATCTCATAGTCATAGGAACATGTATAAGTCATGAAGAAAGCAATAGCAACATACTAAACGATCGTGTGCTAAGCTAACGGAATGGGTCATGTCAATCACATCATTCTCCTAATGATGTGATCCCGTTAATCAAATGACAACTCATGTCTATGGTTAGGAAACATAACCATCTTTGATCAACGAGCTAGTCAAGTAGAGGCAAACTAGTGACACCCTGTTTGTCTATGTATTCACACATGTATTATGTTTCCGGTTAATACAATTCTAGCAAGAATAATAAACATTTATCATGATATAAGGAAATAAATAATAACTTTATTATTGCCTCTAGGGCATATTTCCTTTAGTCTCCCACTTGCACTAGAGTCAATAATCTAGATTACATAGTAATGATCCTCACACCCATGGAGTCTTGGTGCTGATCATGTTTTGCTCGTGAAAGAGGCTTAGTCAACGGGTCTGCAACATTCAGATCCGTATGTATCTTGCAAATTTCTATGTCCCCCACCTGGACTAGATCCCGGATGGAATTGAAGCGTCTCTTGATGTGCTTGGTTCTCTTGTGAAATCTGGATTCCTTCGCCAAGGCAATTGCACCAGTATTGTCACAAAAGATTTTCATTGGACCCGATGCACTAGGTATGACACCTAGATCGGAGATGAACTCCTTCATCCAGACTCCTTCATTTACTGCTTCCGAAGCAGCTATGTACTCCGCTTCACACGTAGATCCCGCCACGACGCTTTGTTTAGAACAGCACCAACTGACAGCTCCACTGTTCAATGTAAACACGTATCCGGTTTGCGATTTAGAATCATCCGGATCAGTCTCAAAGCTTGCATCAACGTAACCATTTATGATGAGCTCTTTGTCACCTCCATAAATGAGAAACATATCCTTAGTCCTTTTCAGGTATTTCAGGATGTTCTTGACCGCTGTCCAGTGATCCACTCCTGGATTACTTTGGTACCTCCCTGCTAGACTTATAGCAAGGCACACATCAGGTCTGGTACACAGCATTGCATACATGATAGAGCCTATGGCTGAAGCATAGGGAACATCTTTCATTTTCTCTCTATCTTCTGAAGTGGTCGGGCATTGAGTCTTACTCAACTTCACACCTTGTAACACAGGCAAGAACCCTTTCTTTGCTTGATCCATTTTGAACTTCTTCAAAACTTTGTCAAGGTCTGTGCTTTGTGAAAGTCCAATTAAGCGTCTTGATCTATCTCTATAGATCTTGATGCCCAATATGTAAGTAGCTTCACCGAGGTCTTTCATTGAAAAACTCTTATTCAAGTATCCCTTTATGCTATCCAGAAATTCTATATCATTTCCAATCGGCAATATGTCATCCACATATAATATCAGAAATGCTACAGAGCTCCCACTCACTTTCTTTTAAATACAGGCTTCTCCAAAAGTCTGTACAAAACCAAATGCTTTGATCACACTATCAAAGCGCTTATTCCAACTCCGAGAGGCTTGCACCAGTCCATAAATGGATCGCTGGAGCTTGCACACTTTGTTAGCCCCCTTTGGATTGACAAAACCTTCTGGTTGCATCATATACAACTCTTCTTCCAGAAATCCATTCAGGAATGCAGTTTTGACATCCATTTGCCAAATTTCATAATCATAAAATGCGGAAATTGCTAACATGATTCGGACAGACTTAAGCATCGCTACGGGTGAGAAGGTCTCATCGTAGTCAATCCCTTGAACTTGTCGAAAACCTTTCGCAACAAGTCAAGCTTTGTAGACAGTAACATTACTGTCAGCGTCAGTCTTCTTCTTGAAGATCCATTTATTCTCAATTGCTTGTCGATCATCGGGCAAGTCAACCAAAGTCCATACTTTGTTCTCATACATGGATCCCATCTCAGATTTCATGACCTCAAGCCATTTTGCGGAATATGGGCTCACCATCGCTTCTTCATATTTTGTAGGTTCATCATTGTCTAGTAACCTGACTTCCAGAACAGGATTGTCGTACCACTTTGGTGTGGATCTTACTCTTGTTGATCTACGAGGTTCGGTAACAACTTGATCTGAAGTTCCATGATCATCATCATTAACTTCCTCACTAATTGGTGTAGGCGTCACAGAAACTGGTTTCTGTGATGAACTACTTTCCAATAAGGGAGCAGGTACGGTTACCTCATCAAGTTCTACTTTCCTCCCACTCACTTCTTTCGAGAGAAACTCCTTCTCTAGAAAGCATCCATTCTTAGCAAAGAATGTCTTGCCTTCGGATCTGTGATAGAACGTGTACCCAGCAGTCTCCTTTGGGTATCCTATGAAGACACATTTTTGCGATTTGGGTTCGAGCTTATCAGGTCGAGCTTTTTCACATAAGCATCGCAGCCCCAAACTTTAAGAAACGACAACTTTGGTTTCTTGCCAAACCACAGTTCATAAGGCGTCGTCTCAACGGATTTTTGATGGTGCCCTATTTAACGTGAATGCGGCCGTCTCTAAAGCATAACCCCAAAACGATAGTGGTAAATCAGTAACAGACATCATAGATCGCACCATATCTAGTAAAGTACGATTACGACGTTCGGACACACCACTACGCTGTGGTGTTCCGAGTGGCGTGAGTTGCGAAACTATTCCCCATTGTTTCAAATGTAGACCAAACTCATAACTCAAATATTCTCCTCCACGATCAAATTGTAGAAACTTTATTTTCTTGCTACGATGATTTTCAACTTCACTCTGAAATTCTTTGAACTTTTCAAATGTTTCAGACTTATGCTTCATTAAGTAGATATACCCATATCTGCTTAAATCATCTGTGAAGGTGAGAAAATAATGATATCCGCCACGAGCCTCAACATTCATCGGACCACATACATCTGTATGTATGATTTCCAACAAATCTGTTGCTCTCTCCATAGTACCGGAGAATGGCGTTTTAGTCATCTTGCCCATGAGGCACGGTTCGCAAGTACCAAGTGATTCATAATAAAGTGGTTCCAAAAGTCCATCAGTATGGAGTTTCTTCATGCGCTTTACACCGATATGACCTAAACGGCAGTGCCACAAATAAGTTGCACTATCATTATCAACTCTGCATCTTTTGGCTTCAACATTATGAATATGTGTATCACTACTATCGAGATTCATCAAAAATAGACCACTCTTCAAGGGTGCATGACCATAAAAGATATTACTCGTATAAATAGAACAACGATTATTCTCTGATTTAAATGAATAACCGTCTCGCATCAAACAAGATCCAAATATAATGTTCATGCTCAACGCTGGCACCAAATAACAATTATTTAGGTCTAAAACTAATCCCGAAGGTAGATGTAGAGGTAGCGTGCCGACCGCGATCACATCGACTTTGGAACCATTTCCCATGTGCATCGTCACCTTGTCCTTGGCCAGTGTTCGCTTAATCCGTAGTCCCTGTTTCGAGTTGCAAATATTAGCAACAGAACCAGTATCAAATACCCAAGTGCTACTGCGAGCTCTAGTAAGGTACACATCAATAACATGTATATCACATATACCTTTGTTCACTTTGCCATCCTTCTTATCCGCCAAATACTTGGGGTAGTTCCGTTTCCAGTGACCAGTCTACTTGCAGTAGAAGCACTCAGTTTCAGGCTTTGGTCCAGACTTGGGTTTCTTCTCCTGAGCAGCAACTTGCTTGTTGTTCTTCTTGAAGTTCCCCTTCTTCTTCCCTTTGCCCTTTTTCTTGAAACTAGTGGTCTTATTGACCATCAACACTTGATGCTCCTTCTTGATTTCTACCTCCGCAGCTTTTAGCATTGCGAAGAGCTCGGGAATTGTCTTATCCATCCCTTGCATATTATAGTTCATCATGAAGATCTTGTAGCTTGGTGGCAGTGATTGGAGAATTCCGTCAATGGCGCTATCATCCGGAAGATTAACTCCCAGTTGAATCAAGTGATTATTATACCCAAACATCTTGAGTATATGCTCACTGACATAACTATTCTCCTCCATCTTGCAGCTGTACAACTTATTGGAGACTTCATATCTCTCAATCCGGGCATTTGCTTGAAATATTAACTTCAACTCCTGGAACATCTCATATGCTCCATGACGTTCAAAACGTCGTTGAAGTCCCGGTTCTAAGCCGTAAAGCATGGCACATTGAACTATCGAGTAGTCATCAGCTTTGCTCTGCTAGACGTTCTTAACGTCGTCAGTTGCATCAGCAGCAGGCCTGGCATCCAACGGTGCTTCCAGGACGTAATTCTTCTGTGCAGCAATGAGGATAATTCTCAAGTTACGGACCCAGTCCGTGTAATTTCTACCATCATCTTTCAACTTTGCTTTCTCAAGGAACGCATTAAAATTCAACGGAACAACAACACGGGCCATCTATCTACAATCAACATAGACAAGCAAGATACTATCAGGTACTAAGTTCATGATAAATTAAAGTTCAATTAACCATATTACTTAAGAACTCCCACTTAGAAAGACATCCCTCTAATCTTCTAAGTGATCACGTGATCCAAATCAACTAAACCATAACCGATCATCACGTGAAATGGAGTAGTTTTCAATGGTGAACATCACTATGTTGATCATATCTACTATATGATTCACGCTCGACCTTTCGGTCTCAGTGTTCCAAGGCCATATCTGCATATGCTAGGCTCGTCAAGTTTAACCCGAGTATTCCGCGTGTCCAAAACTGGCTTGCACCCGTTGTAGATGGACGTAGAGCTTATCACACCCGATCATCACGTGGTGTCTGGGCACGACGAACTTTGGTAATGGTGCATACTCAGGGAGAACACTTTTATCTTGAAATTTAGTGAGAGATCATCTTATAATGCTACCGTCAATCAAAGCAAGATAAGATGCATAAAAGATAAACATCACATGCAATCAATATAAGTGATATGATATGGCCATCATCATCTTGTGCTTGTAATCTCCATCTCCTAAGCACCTCCATGATCACCATCGTCACCAGCGCGACACCTTGATCTCCATTGTAGCATCGTTGTCGTCTCGCCAATCTTATGCTTCTACGACTATCGCTACCGCTTAGTGATAAAGTAAAGCATTACAGGGCGATTGCATTGCATACAATAAAGCGACAACCATATGGCTCCTGCCTGTTGCCGATAACTCGGTTACAAAACATGATCATCTCATACAATAAAATTTAGCATCATGTCTTGACCATATCACATCACAACATGCCCTTCAAAAACAAGTTAGATGTCCTCTACTTTGTTGTTGCAAGTTTTACGTGGCTGCTACGGGCTTAGCAAGAACCGTTCTTACCTACGCATCAAAACCACAATGATAGTTTGTCAAGTTGATGTTGTTTTAACCTTCGCAAGGACCGGGCGTAGCCACACTCGGTTCAACTAAAGTTGGAGAAACTGACACCCGCCAGCCACCTGTGTGCAAAGCACGTCGGTAGAACCAGTCTCGCGTAAGCGTACGCGTAATGTCGGTCCAGGCCGCTTCATCCAACAATACCGCCGAACCAAAGTATAACATGCTGGTAAGCAGTATGACTTATATCGCCCACAACTCACTTGTGTTCTACTCGTGCATATGACATCTAGGCATAAAACCAGGCTCGGATGCCACTGTTGGGGAACGTAGTAATTCAAAAAAAAATCCTACGCACACGCAAGATCATGGTGATGCATAGCAACGAGAGGGGAGAGTGTTGTCCACGTACCATCGTAGACTGAAAGCGGAAGCGTTAGCACAACGCGGTTGATGTAGTCGTACGTCTTCACGATCCGACCGATCAAGTACCGAACGCATGACACCTCCGAGTGCAGCACTCGTTCAGCCCGATGATGTCCCTCGAACTCCGATCCAGCCGAGTGTCGAGGGAGAGTTTCGTCAGCACAACGGAGTGGTGACGATGTTGATGTTCTACCGGCGCAGGGCTTCGCCTAAGCACCGCCACAGTATTATCTAGGTGGACTATGGTGGAGGGGGGCACCGCACACGGCTAAAAGATCAAACAGATCAATTGTTGTTGTCTTTGCGGTGCCCCTCTGCCCCCGTATATAAAGGAGCAAGGGGGGTGCTGCCGGCCTAGAGAGGGGCGCGCCAGGAGGAGTCCTACTCCTACCGGGAGTAGGACTCCCCCCTTGTTGGACTAGGAGAGAGAGGGGAAAGGGGTGGAGGAGAAGAAGGAAGGGGGGGCGCCGCCCCCCTCTCCTTGTCCTATTTGGACTAGGGGGAGGGGCGCGGCCCTTGCCCTGGCCGCCTCTCCTCTCTTCCACCAAGGCCCACTAAGGCCCATTAAGTCCCCGGGGGGTTCCGGTAACCTCCCGGTACTCCGGTAAAATCCCGATTTCACCCGAAACACTTCCGATATCCAAACATAGGCTTACAATATATCAATCTTCATGTCTCGACCATTTCGAGACTCCTCGTCATGTCCGTGATCACATCCGGGACTCCAAACAACCTTCGGTACATCAAAACATATAAACTCATAATATAATTGTCATCGAAACGTTAAGCGTGTGGACCCTATGGGTTCGAGAACTATGTAGACATGACCGAGACACGTCTCCGGTCAATAACCAATAGCGGAACCTGGATGCTCATATTGGCTCCCACATATTCTACCAAGATCTTTATCGGTCAGACCGCATAACAACATACGTTGTTCCCTTTGTCATCGGTATGTTACTTGCCCGAGACTCGATCGTCGGTATCTCAATACCTAGTTCAATCTCGTTACCGGCAAGTCTCTTTAATCGTTCCGTAATACATCATCTCGCAACTAACTCATTAGTTGCAATGCTTGCAAGGCTTAAGTGATGTGCATTACCGAGAGGGCCCAGAGATACCTCTCCGACAATCGGAGTGACAAATCCTAATCTCGAAATACGCCAACCCAACAAGTACCTTCGGAGACACATGTAGAGCACCTTTATAATCACCCAGTTATGTTGTGACATTTGGTAGGACACAAAGTGTTCCTCCGGTAAACGGGAGTTGCATAATCTCATAGTCATAGGAACATGTATAAGTCATGAAGAAAGCAATAGCAACATACTAAACGATCGTGTGCTAAGCTAACGGAATGGGTCATGTCAATCACATCATTCTCCTAATGATGTGATCCCATTAATCAAATGACAACTCATGTCTATGGTTAGGAAACATAACCATATTTGATCAACGAGCTAGTCAAGTAGAGGCATACAAGTGACACTCTGTTTGTCTATGTATTCACACATGTATTATGTTTCCGGTTAATACAATTCTAGCATGAATAATAAACATTTATCATGATATAAGGAAATAAATAATAACTTTATTATTGCCTCTAGGGCATATTCCTTCAACTTACACTTTGGCAGATCATTCTATGAGAATCTTGTTATTATGAGCTTGGACATTAGATAGGTCAGAGCAATCAATGCATTCATTTGGTTTTATTATTAAAAAGGCATAATTTCATTGATCTTTTGACCTCTCATGACAATGCACCTAGATAGCACATTCTTCTACTACCAAGTTTATTGAAAACAAAATTGAACGTTTTTCTAAGAAATACAATGCTTATGCAGATGCTTATATACACACACATATACTCACCCTATGAATGCGCATACACCTTGTACGTATGAGCCCCTCCGAGAGACCGAGCTGAGCAATCTTGAGATTAACCAAATCATCATAGACGTCTTCTACTTGATTGACACATCATACTATTGAAAGAGTAGCACCGAAAAGCCTGGAGTAACTCCAGAAAAATGTGATCACCTGTGCCAACTCTAGGACTAGAACTAGGGTGGGAAGGCTCCACCACAGGGAACCTAGTCAACCTCATAGAGAAAAACTAAGCCAAACAAAACTAAAGTCACATAGTAAATTATCATGTGTCCATCACGTCAAACCCCAATCATAATATCTTAGTTTTGGGGCCCCATGAAGGGTTTGATTTGCATTTAGTTAATCGAACCCGCCTTTAGTTTCTAGCTAAAGGCTACAAGTCTACAAGCAACAACCAATGACACACTCCATCATACAATGAAGAAACAAACATTCGATTCCGATGTCTTGCTACTGAAATTCAATACTAACAAAAGGGCCCCTTCCCTTCTATCTCCCCTCCTTCTAAGAGCCACCGTGTCTCACTTGGCTGCCGCTTGGAGTGGGAAAGAGGGGGGCTTGGATTACTCATGTTCATAGTAGGGCTAGGGTAGTTGTGATATTCTGGCTTAATAAGAATGATAGTCTATTCATATCAACAAGGTGTATCTTTTTTCGGAAGCCCATCTGAAAGGAACCTCAAAATTAAGCGTGACTGGCTTGGATCAATTTGAGGATGAGTGACCGAGAAGTTGATCCCAGGTGCACACGAGAGAGGACAAAGTGTGCGGGTTAGACTAGTGGTCTGTGAGGCCAGTTTAGATCAAGCACGACGGCCAGGAGTCTTTCGACCTTGTGTTGGTGTTCGACTTCTTGCCGCTATCTGGCGTTATGTCCATGGGGAGACAAACGCGTTTGCTTGCAGGCAGCACGCAGTGGCCGCCTAAGTCTCCTTCTTCCATGCCTTCATGGTGGAGGCGGCAGGAGGGGGTGGATCTGGTGGGAGCCCTCTGAGTAGGCCTGATGGATCCCTAATTCTTCCATGCCAAATGTCGGGGGTTCGATGCGACATATGCCAAAGGATGGCTTATCATGGTGGGGGCGAGTAGAACATCGCCGGTGCCTGGAAGCGGGATGAGGCGTAGACATGCACGCCGGCGAATCTTACCCAGCTTCAGGGCTCTCCGAGGAGATAACACCCCTACTGCTGCTCTGCGGGGTCTCCGCATGATCACTATGGCAAAGTGTATACAAGGTTGCTCCTCGAGCTGTTTTCTGGAGGTAGCAGAAGGCAAGGCTTGCTCTCTCCCTCCTATGTTCTCTGTTCTAGTGCTAAAAGAATCGAACCCTTTGCATGGGTGCCCCGGGGGGTTTATATAGGCCTACCCCCCGGGGGTACAATGGTAATTCGGCTGGGGGCGGGTCCCAGCTGTCTGTCTCTCAGGCCGCCGTCTTCTCCGCCGACTACTGGGGCCCGCCGACTGGTGGGCCCTACTGACTGGTCTGGTACAGAGCCGACAGGCCTTGTCCGCCGCGGGCGAGTCTCGCCGGCTGCGGATTACTGTATCCACGCTTCTAATGACGCTGGCTTGGTCATGGGGTCATGGCAACAGTGCCACCGCCTGAGGAGCCGGCCGACTCTCGGAGGCCGACTCCCACGGGGTCCATCTTGAGGCGCTCTTGCCGTCTTCTGTACCCCCGCTGACCAGCAGGGCCCGCCATCTCTGGGTCGTACAGGCAGGCCGATGTGGGCACAGGGTTCCGCCCACTGGGGCTGATGTCAGGGCTGGCATGGCAAGAGTGCCGCGCCGGACAGAGATCTCCGTTGGTACGGCGCACTGTGGCCATGCCTGCCCTTGGTAAGGGGCGGGCGTGGCCCGTACTGAGGCCACGCCCCGTCCCGTCCCTCCTTACGAGGGCATGAGGTGGTTGGAGTCGCGGGCCAACTCCCCATGGCCGGCTTCTTTGGAAGCCGCCGGTTAGGAGTCGGCTCATCTTGTAGTCGTCCCTGGGACTCGGCCGCGAGTGGGTAGTCGGCAGCGCTGCTGCCGACTCCCAGAGGCGGCCCTCCGTCTTGGGGTTCTTGAGGGGCGAAGCCTGCCCCGATGTCTTGAAAGGTTCTGGGCCTCGGGTTAGCCTACCCATGGCCCATTACTCCAACAGTAGTCCCCGAAGCTGGTGAGGCGCCGAGGGAGACATGTCGAGGAGCCTCAACAGTTTCTTCCTTTCGGTGGTTGGATCTGGGCCTCGCCCGCCGTCTTCCTTCAAGCCGGCTATCGGGAGGCGAACTTGCTTAGGCCGTCTCCACCAAGCCGACTATCGGGAGCCGGACTCGTTGAAGGCCGTCTCGTTCCTTAAAGAGTTTTGAAAGTCGTAGCGGGATTCAGACGGCGTATCTGATAAGCTTCCCGGTTGCCGCTTGTTGCGGACCCACCGGGTGGCGCCACGTGTCCGGGCCAGTCTGCCGGCCCACGCGCACGACGGGACAGGTCCGCAGGCGGGGCCCACCACTACCGCGCCTCGGCCTTTGAACAGATCCGTTGCGGCCGTGCGGACGGTTGGGATTCCTGCGTAGTAACTTCGTGTGGTAAATCGTGGGGGTCGTGGGGTCCTGGGCGTAGTTAATCCCACGATGCCCCCTCGGCTTCTCAGCCTACGGGCCTATAAGTAGGCGGAGGGAGCGGGGTGGCGAAGCACGCGCGGCCGTTCTCCCTTGCTCCCCTTTGCTTCCTCTTCCTTCTTCTTCCTCCCTCCGCTGCTGCGCCGAACCACGTCACGCTTGCAGCGATGATCTCTTCTTCTGCTGCCGCGCCCGTCGCCGTGCGCTCCGGCGTGTGGGACAGCTCCGATGTTGACGACGACCACATCGAGTTCCTCCGCAAGACGCGTCGCCTCCCCTGCGCGAAGTTAGTGCAGGCCCGCGCCCCCCGGTGAAGGAGGTGTCGCCGGCGCTGGAGGAGGGCGAGCGGGTCGTATTCCGCTCGCACTTCATGCGCGGCCTAGGGCTGCCGGCGAGTGGCTTCTTCCGCTTGTTCTTGGAGTTCCACGGCCTCCAGCCGCACCACCTCACCCCGAACACGGTGGTGCTGCTGGCTGCCTTCGCCACCTTGTGCGAAGGCTTCCTCGGTGTTCTCCCCACCATCGAGCTGTGGGGGGAATTCTTCCAGTCCAGGCTCGGTACGCACGTCGCCGGCGTGCCAGCCCAGTGCGGCGCCTACATCGCGATGTGGAGGTCGGTGGCCGAAAACCCGTTCCCCGCCATCTCGCTGATCAAGTCGGTGAAGATGTGGCAGCGATCTTACTTTTATGTGAAGAACGTCGCCCCAGAAGCCGACTGGGTCAACTTGCCGGCTTACGAGCCAAGACGCTGACTCCCCAGCTGGTCCTACCGAGCCAAGACGCTGACTCCGGCCGGTGCCACCGCCGTCGCGCAACTCCGAGTGCTGACGCAGTCGGACGGTCTGACAGGGGCCGACTTGCTGGCCGCCTTCATGGTGCGCCGAGTCCTCCCGCTCCAAGGCCGGCCTCATCTGATTTGTCAGATGAGCGGCCACCGGGACCCAAGTCGGATGTGCTCCAAAGACATGCCCCACGCGGAGGTGGCCGACACGATGAATTACATCGCGAACTGCGGTCGCTCGGAGGATTGGCAGTTTGGCATGGAGCCGTACTCACGCGCCAACCCCCCGCCGGTTGTAAGTTGTCTCTCTTCTTCTTCTGTTTCCTTTCTTCAGCCGAATCCGACTTCTAATCTTCTTTAGTACTCGAACCAGAACCCTCTCATCCAGCCCTCGGTCGGCACCGCAGGGCCAGCCCGCCAGTTCGTCCCCGACCGAGCGGAGAGCGACATTGACGACCCCGACCTGGGGGCGGCGGCGATGGAGGCCGACGCCGACGGAGGCGGCGGAGGAGGGGAGGGCGGCCTCAGGCCCTCGGCCACTTTTGCCGACTGGCCCATTGATGATGATGGGGAAGTCGCCCCGCGCAACCAACCAAGAGCCGGCCACCACGGCGCAAGCTCGTCCGCCGCCTTGGGCGGTCTAGGCGGCCGAGGAAGCGTCGGGCCGGGCCGAGTTCTCTTGGCGGCCGGGAGAAGAAGTTCAAGGGGGCGGCCGCCGCGACCAGGCGAGAAGAGGCGGTCGCGAAGGCCCACCGCTTCCGCAAGGAAGTGAAGAAGCCGCCACTGACTTCTGCGTAAGTGCTTCCGCTCTTTGTCTTATTCTCTTCTGGTGGATTTTGTCCAAATCTTTTATATGCTTTCCCTGTTCCAGGGCTCCCCTCACCCTTGGGAGGGTTACCGCCGCCTCCATCATGGGGTCGGCAGGGGCGTCCGCCACCAGTCGGCGGATTCACCCCGCCGCCGACCTCCGGGAGGTGACAGAGCGGAACGCGCAGGAGAAGCGCGACGAGGAAGAAGCTGCCCGCCGAGAGAAGGCGGAGGCCGAGAAGGCGGCCGCTTCCGCCCAGAAGAGGCTGGATGAAGCAGAAGCCGCTGTCGCGGCAAAGCAGCAGCCCGAGGAGGCCGCGCGCCGCCAGTCGGCGTTGCTTGTCATCCCGCTGAACTCAGCGCGGCCGCCTCCGGAATTCACAGAGCAGACCGGGGAAGCCAGCGGCAATCATCCCATCATGGAGAGGGAAGGCGGCGAGGCCTCCGAGTCGGACACGGCCGTGCCGCCAGCACCGCCTCCGCCGCCGTCTGGGAGCGCGCGAGGCGAACAGCCGGCGGACCTGCCGGTGCCGCCGACTACAGACGAAGCCATGGCGAATCTGCTTCTCCAAGTCGCCTCGCCAACACGCCGCTGTCTGGAGAAGGCGATTTCGGCGCCACGCCCCCTGGAGACCGGCGCAGCCAGCTCGGCCATCCCAGACATCGAGGCAACAAGCGCCGCGCCCGTCGGTTGGGTGCGAGGAGGCGGCACAGGCCCGCTGAACCAGGCACTTCTAGACGTCCAGGCGAAGCTGCAAGCTGAGTGCGACGCCATCCAGAACTGCACCAAGGCGTATCTGGCGTCGCGAGCAGCCGTCCGGGTATGTTTTCTTCTGACTTTGTTTTTTTCTTGTTCTTCTCTATGGGGGCGCGCCAGCGCACCCACTGGGTGTAGTCCCCGAGTTCCGGGCCGGCTGCTGAGCAGGCAGCGCGGAACTGTATTGGCGAGTTCTAAGTATTTGCTCTTATTTGAAATACTTTTCACAGGATTATCACAACCTCCGGGTCACCGCCTTCAACCGCATTGTTGAAGATCTGGGCAAGCGGACTTCCGACCTGTCGGATAGCCGGAGTGAGTACTCCTTCTTCTTCGCGGGGGTGCGCTGGCGCACCCGCGGGCTGTAGTCCCCGAGATTCAGGCCGACTGCTGAGCAGTCGAGTCGGATCTTCCTGGCGACCTTCTTTGTTGACGACTTAGCATCTTCTTCTTCTTTTTTCTTCAGAGGCCAACGCCGTTCTTCAGCAGTAGCTGGGTGAAGCCAACACCGCCTTGCGTGCCAAGGGGGATGAGTGCAGCAAGCTCGTCGTGGAGCGCGACCTGCTGGCTACGCAGCTGGCGGAGCAGAAGGAGCTGCTCAAGAAGGCGCAGGAGGAGGCGGAGAAGAAAGAGACTGAACTCCTGGCCGAGTTCGAGACCGAGCGCTCCTCCTAGACCGACAAGGAGGCAATGCTGACCTCCGGCTTCCATGAGATTGAGGATATCATTGATGGTGAGTTTTCTTTACTCTCTTTCTTTGAGCCACTGATGTCTACTACACAACCTTCTTCTTGTAGACGTTGTTGGGCCTGCAAGTGCACAGGTTTGTAGGACAGTAGCAAATTTCCCTCAAGTGGATGACCTAAGGTTTATCAATCCGCGAGAGGCGTAGGAGGAAGATGGTCTCTCTCAAACAACCCTGCAACCAAATAATAAAAATTCTCTTGTGTCCCCAACACAGCCAATACAATGGCAAATTGTATAGGTGCACTAGTTCGGCGAAGAGATGGTGATACAAGTGCGATATGGATGGTAGATATGGGTTTTTGTAAACTGAAAATATAAAAACAGCAAGGTAGTGAGCGTAAACGGTATTGCAATGGTAGGAAACAAGGCCTAGGGTTCATACTTTCACTACTGTAAGTTCTCTCAACAATAATAACATAGATAGATCATATAACAATCCCTCAACATGAAACAAAGAGTCACTCCAAAGCCACTAATAGAGGAGAACAAACGTAGAGATTATGGTCGGGTACGAAACCACCACAAAGCTATTCTTTCGGATCAATCTATAAAAGAGTTCGTACTAGAATAACATCTTAAGATACAAATCAACCAAAACCCTAATGTCACCTAGATACTCCATTGTCACCTCAAGTATCCATGGGCATGATTATACGATATGCATCACACAATCTCAGATTTATCCAACCAACATAAAAGTACTTCAAAGAATGCCCCAAAGTTTCTACCGGAGAATCAAGAACGTGTGCCAACCCCTATGCATAGGTTCCCAATGTCACGAAACCCGCAAGTTGATCACCAAGACATACATCAAGTGTTCATAAAAGACTCAATCCAATAAGATAACTTCAAAGGGGAAACTCAATTCATCACAAGAAAGTAGAGGGGGAGAAACATCATAAGATCCAACTACAATAGCAAAGCTCGGGATACATCAAGATCGTGCCATAGAGGGAACACGAGAGAGAGAGAGAGAGAGATCAAACACATAGCTACTGGTACATACCCTCAGCCCCGAGGGTGAACTACTCCCTCCTCGTCATGGATAGCGCCGGGATGATGAAGATGGCCACCGGTGATGGATCCCCCCTCCGGCAGGGTACCGGAAAGGGGTCCCGATTGGTTTTTGGTGGTTCTGGAGGCTTGCGGCGGCGGAACTCCCGATCTATCTTCTGTTCTGGAAGTTTTAGGGTACGACGGTATATATGGGTGAAAGGAGAACGTCGGTGGAGCTACGGGGGCCCCACGAGGCAGGGGGCGCGCCCAGGGGGGAGGGCGCGCCCCCCACCCTCGTGAGCACCTCCCGTATCTTCTGACATGGGGTCGAAGTCCATCAGGTGGGTTTCCTTCCAAAAGTAATTTCTCTAGTTGATTTCGTTCCGTTTTGACTCCGTCTGATATTCCTTTTCCTCGAAATACTGAAATAGGCATAAAACAGCAAATCTGGGCTGGGCCTCCGGTTAATAGGTTAGTCCTAAAGATAATATAAAAGTGGAAAATAAAGCCCAATATTGCCTAAAACAGTAGATAATATAGCATGGAGCAATCAAAAATTATAGATACGTTGGAGACGTATCAAGCATCCCCAAGCTTAATTCCTGCTCGTCCTCGAGTAGGTAAATGATAAAAAAGATAATTTTTGATGCGGAGTGCTACTTGGCATAATTTCAATGTAATTCTTCTTACTTGTGATATGAATATTCAGATCCGAAAGATTCAAGACAAAAGTTCATATTGACATAAAAATAATAATACTTCAAGCATACTAATCAAAGTAATCATGTCTTCTCAAAATAGCATGGCAAAAGGAAGTTCATCCCTACAAAATTATATAGTTAGGCTATGCTTCATTTTCGTCACACAAAGATGTTCCCAACTTCTATACCCCCGATGACAAGCCAAGCAATTGTTTCATACTTAAATAATCTCAAACTTTTTCAACCTTCACGCAATACATGAGCGCGAGCCATGGACATAGCACTATGGGTGGTATAGAATATGATGATGGGGATTGTGTGGAGAAGACAAAAAAGGAGAAAGTCTCACATCAATGAGGCTAATCAATGAGCTATGGAGATGCCCATCAATTGATGTTAATGCAAGGAGTAGGGATTGCCGTGCAACGGATGCACTAGAGCTAAGAATGCTCAACAAAAGAAAACTAGTGGGTGTGCATCCAACTTGCTTGCTCATGAAGACCTAGGGCATTTTGAGGAAGCCCATCGTTGGAATATACAAGCCAAGTTCTATAATGAAAAATTCCCACTAGTATGAACAAGACAACTTATGAGACTCACTATATGAAAATCATGGTGCTACTTTGAAGCACAATATATGAGACTCACTACATGAAGAACAAGGTGCTACTTTGAAGCACAAATGTGGAAAGAGAGATAGTAGCATTGCCCTTTTTATTTTCTCTTTCTTTTTTTTGGGCCTTTCTTTTTTTCTTTTTGGCCTTTCTCTTTTTTTTGATTGGGCAATGCTCTAATAATGATGATCATCACACTTCTATTGATTACAACATAATGATTACAACTCGATACTAGAACAAGATATGACTCTATATGAATGCCTCCGGCGGTGTACCGGGATGGTGCAATGAATCAAGAGTGACATGTATGAAAAATAATGCATGGTGGCTTTGCCACAAATACAATGTCAACTACAAGATCATGCAATGGCAATATGACAAAAGTAAAGCATGTCATGATGATGATGATGATGATGATGATGATGGTGGTGGAAGTTGCATGGCAATATATCTCGGAATGGCTATGGAAATGCCATGATAGGTAGGTATGGTGGCTGTTTTGAGGAAGATATAGAGAGGTTTATGTGTGAAAGAGCATATCATATCACGGGGTTTGGATGCACCGGCGAAGTTTGCACCAACTCTCAATGTGAGAAAGGGCAATGCACGGTACCGAAGAGGCTAGCAAATGGCGGAAAGGTAAAAGTGCGTATAATCCATGGACTCAACATTAGTCAAAAGAACTCATATACTTATTGCAAAAATTTAGAAGTCATCAAAAACCAAGTACTACGCGCATGCTCCTAGGGGGATAGATTGGTAGGAAAAGACCATCGCTCGTCCCGGACCGCCACTCATAAGGATGCACAAGCCAGGTACACTTCATGTTTCAAATTTGTTACACAACTTTAACCATACGTGCATGCTATGGGAGTTGCTAACTTCAACACAAGTATTTCTCAAATTCACAATTATCAACTAGCACGACTTTGATATTATTACCTCCATATTCTCAAAACAATCATCAAGGATCAAACTTCTCTTAGTATCCAACACACTTGAGGGAGTCCTGGATTAGGGGGTGTTCGGGTAGCCGGACTATACCTTCGCCGGACTCCTGGACTATGAAGATACAAGATTGAAGACTTCGTCCCGTGTCCGGATGGGACTTTCCTTGGCGTGGAAGGCAAGCTAGGCGATGCGGATACTCAAGATCTCCTACCATTGTAACCGACTCTGTGTAACCCTAACCCTATCCGGTGTCTATATAAACCGGAAGGTTCTAGTCCGTAGGACAACCATCTATATACACAATCATACCATAGGCTAGCTTCTAGGGTTTAGCCTCCTTGATCTCGTGGTAGATCTACTCTTGTACTACCCATATCATCAATATTAATCAAGCAGGAGTAGGGTATTACCTCCATCGAGAGGGCCTGAACCTGGGTAAAAACATCGTGTCCCTTGTCTCCTGTTACCATCCGGCCTTAACGCGCAGTTCGGGACCCCCTACCCGAGATCCGCCGGTTTTGACACCGACATTGGTGCTTTCATTGAGAGTTCCTCTGTGTCGTCGCCTTTAGGCCCGATGGCTCCTCTGATCATCAACAACGATGAGGTCCAGGGTGAGACTTTTCTCCCCGGACAGATCTTCGTCTTCGGCGGCTTCGCTCTGTGGGCCAATTCACTTGGTCATCTGGAGCAGATCGAAAGCTACGCCCCTGGCCATCAAGTCAGGTTTGGAAGCTTAAACTACACGGCTGATATCCGCGGAGACTTGATCTTCGATGGGTTCGAGCCACAGCCAAGCGCGCCGCACTACCTCGAGGGGCATGATCTAGCTCTGCCTCCGAACAGTGTCCTGGAAGCCGCATACACACCGGTTCCGACCCTTAACTCGGAGCCTATTGCGCCAAGCGAGGATGAACGGTTGGACGTCACCTCGGGGGCTGCGATTTCAAAGGCGATCAAGCCGAACGCCAGCCCCGCACTCCGCGTGACCCGTCACCCCGAGGGTCCGGACTCCTCCCCGGACTCCGAACCCCTCGCGCCCCTGCCAGTCGAACCCGATTGGGCGCCGATAATGGAGTTCACCGCCGCGGACATCTTTCAGCACTCGCCTTTTGGCGACATCCTGAATTCTCTCAAGTCTCTCTCTTTATCAGGAGAGCCCTGGCCGGATTACGTTCAGCGAGGATGGGATACGGACGATGAAGAAATTCAAAGCCCACCCACCACCCACCTGGTAGCCACTGTCGATGATTTAACCGACATGCTTGACTTCGGCTCCGAAGACTTTGATGGTATGGACGACGAGGTAGGAGAAGAACAGGAACCAGCGCCCGTAGGGCGCTGGACGGCCACCTCGTCAAATGACATATATATGGTGGATACTCCAAAAGATGGAGATGGCGATGGAACAGCGGGGGATGACACCTCCAAGAAACAGCCAAAGCGCCGGCGTCAGCGGCGCCGCTCTAAATCCCGCCATAGCAAAAACGGTGATTCCGGCACCGGAGATAATAGTACCCCGGATAGCGCCGAAGAACACCCTCCCCAGCAAGATTCGGCGCAGGAAGATGGAGAAGCCAGCCCTCATGAGAGAGCGGCAGACCGAGAGGTTGAGGATGATAACTATATGTCTCCCTCCGAAGACGAGGCAAGCCTCGATGACGACGAATTCATCGTACCATCAGACCCCGCCGAACAAGAGCGTTTCAAACGCAGGCTTTTAGCCACGGCAAACAGCCTCAAGAAAAAGCAGCAACAGCTTAGAGCTGATCAAGATCTGCTAGCTGATAGATGGACTGAAGTCCTTGCGACTGAAGAGTATGAACTCAAACGCCCCTCCAAGAGCTACCCAAAGCGCAAGCCGCTACCCCAATCAGAGGAGGAAGCGCCTACGTCAGCAGTGCATGACATGGCAGACCGGCCACCTTGTGGCCGCGATAGAGAAGCCGCTCGGCCCTCCACTCACGCCATGCCCCGACGCCGCTCAACCAAGGCACGGGAAAATGCGCCAGACCTGCGAGATGTACTGGAGAATAAGGCAAGACAAACAAGATCGATCTACGGATCGCGCAGGCGCCCTACGACACGTGACAATGATCTTCACTCCGGATACAACAAATCCGGCAGGGCCGAACACAACAGACATAGCTCTTCTGAGCTGCGTCGTGATATAGCCCAATACAGGGGCGCCGCACACCCACTATGCTTCACAGATGAAGTAATGGATCATAAAATCCCAGAGGGTTTCAAACCCGTAAATATCGAATCATATGATGGCACGACAGATCCAGCGGTATGGATCGAGGATTATCTCCTTCACATCCACATGGCACGTGGCGATGATCTACATGCCATCAAATACCTCCCGCTCAAACTCAAAGGACTGGCCCGGCACTGGCTTAACAGCCTGCCAGCGGACTCAATCGGTTCTTGGGAGGACCTAGAAGCCGCATTCCTCGACAACTTCCAGGGCACTTATGTCCGACCACCGGATGCCGATGACCTAAGCCACATAATTCAGCAGCCAGAGGAATCGGCCAGGCAATTCTGGACACGGTTCATAACAAAGAAAAACCAGATAGTCGACTGTCCGGACGCAGAGGCCCTAGCAGCCTTCAAGCATAACATCCACGACGAGTGGCTTGCCCGGCACCTGGGACAGGAAAAGCCGAAATCTATGGCAGCCCTCACGACACTCATGACCCGCTTTTGCGCAGGTGAAGATAGATGGCTAGCTCACAGCAACAACTTATCAAAGAACCCTGGTAATTTGGATACCAAGGACAAAAGTGGCAGGACACGTCGAAATAAGCAAAAGCGCCGCGTTAGCAGCGACAACAATGAAGATACGGCAGTTAACGCCGGATTCAGAGGCTATAAATCCGGTCAGCGGAAAAAGCCATTTAAAAAGAATACTCAGGGCCCGTCCAGTTTGGACCGAATACTCGACCGCTTGTGCCAGATCCATGGCACCCCCGAAAGGCCAGCCAATCACACCAACAGGGATTGTTGGGTGTTCAAGCAGGCAGGCAAGTTAAGAGCCGAAAACAAAGACAAGGGGTTGCATAGCGACGACGAGGAGGAGCCCAGGCCGCCGAACAACAATGGACAGAAGGGGTTTCCCCCACAAGTGCAGACGGTGAACATGATATACGCAACCCACATTCCCAAAAGGGAGCGGAAGCGCGCGCTACGGGACGTATACGCGATGGAGCCAGTCGCCCCAAAGTTCAACCCATGGTCCTCCTGCCCGATCACTTTCGATCGAAGGGACCACCCCACTAGCATCCGTCATGGCGGCTTCGCCGCATTGGTTCTCAACCCAATCATCGACGGATTTCATCTCACAAGAGTCCTCATGGACGGCAGCAGTAGCCTGAACCTGCTTTACCAGGATACAGTGCAGAAAATGGGCATAGATCCCTCAAGGATTAAGCCCACAAAAACGACCTTCAAAGGCGTTATACCAGGTGTAGAGGCCAATTGTACAGGCTCCGTAACACTTGATGTGGTCTTCGGATCTCCGGATAACTTCCAAAGCGAAGAGTTAATCTTTGATATAGTCCCGTTTTGCAGTGGCTATCACGCCCTGCTCGGATGAACCGCATTCGCAAAGTTCAATGCGGTGCCGCACTACGCATATCTCAAGCTCAAGATGCCAGGCCCTCGAGGAGTAATCACGGTCAACGGAAACACCGAACGCTCCCTCCGTACGGAGGAGCACACGGCAGCTCTCGCAGCGGAAGTACAAAGCAGCCTTCTTAGGCAATTCTCCAGTCCGGCCGTTCAAAAGCCAGACACTGCCAAGCGCGCCCGGAGTAACCTACAACATGACCGCCTGGCACGTTCTAATCAGGCATAGCAACGCGGCCCCAACCCCAGCCCTCGCGACATAGCGAAATCAGTGCCTCGCGTACATAACTACGCCCTCGAAATTCCATGGGCACAGGGGAAGGGGCACAATAACGGCACGCCCAAAATATGGCTTAAAACGTACTAGGGGCTGCCGGATTCCTTTTTCTTTCTCTTACTTTCAGGACTCCATACTTCGGACGACCTGTTCGGCAATTCGACTGCCACACAAACGATGCAAGATCCAAGGAGGTAGACAGGCCATGCCGCATTATGGAACTCCCAGGTGGTCTCTGTTACGAGCAGTATACCTGTTTTGAATACAATTCCGCGGCCTGCCCCTGGTCAGGACATGTTAAATAGTCCAATATCTTTTTGCTTATCGCACTACTTGTATCGTTCGGCTTTAATCAATAGCCTCTTTATAAACAATGCATAGCTTTTCGTCTATTTTTTGCATTATCCCCTTTTCATATATATGTCTATTCAATAACATGATCGCACCCGTACGCCATGGTACGGCAAACACGCCAGGGGCTTCAGTACCCTTCAATCTGGTATGAAAAGTCCGTACACTTTCCCAAGTGCGGCACCCCAAACTTATAGCACTATATGCATCGGCTCCGAATCATGATTTGGGTCAATAGTTGGGTTTGCCCGGCTCCTATGTTTTGGTGCCTTACGTTCCGCTATATCGGCTAAGGTAGCACTAGGAGAACCACTGCGATTGTGCCCCGGTTTAGCTGGGTTAAGCACCTCAGTGGAGAAAGCTAAAACTGACTGTCATGATAAGGCGAGAGACCGGTCGCTGTTCGAGAGGTTTTTCGAGTCCCTAAAGACTTATGCCGCTTTGAGCGAGGAGCCGGCTTTGTCCGGCCAAGGCGTGGATAGCGCCCCGAACTCGGTCTTCCGAACTAGGGGCTTCGCCGAAATTTAAAATTGTAAAGTTCTATGGCTAAGTGAGAGTGTTCAAGCATTATAGTCCGATTGCCTGGTTCGTTGTGCTGAGCGCCTCCCTCGAAGGACCCAACTATGGGAAAAAGAGCGCTCAGGTTTATCCCGAACACCCCAGCACTAGTGGCATGGGGGCAGAAGCCGACGACTGGCCATCTCTCAATTTTTGATAAACGGCCGCACAGAAAATAATATTTTAAATTCAATAAGCATTGCTTGGCGCATATGAACAAGTTTTTAGGGCACAGGATAAAACATGAGCGAGTTCATTGAAAAATTACATCTTTTGTACATTCATCCGCCACAAGGCGGGCACCCGCAAAAACATCCTTGTAGTAGTTCTCGGGCTTGCGATGCTCCTTCCCCGGCGGCGGCCCATCCTTCACAAGCTTCTCACCGTCCAGCTTACCCCAGTGCACCTTTGCACGGGCAAGGGCCCTCCGGGCACCTTCGATGCAGACAGAGCGCTTGATGGCGTCGAGCCTTGGACAGGCCTCCACCAGCCGCTGCACCAGCCCGAAATAGCTCCCAGGCAGGGCCTCTCCGGGCCACAGCCGAACTAGGAAGCCCTTCATGGCTTGTTCGGCCGCCTTGTGGAGCTCGACCAGCTGTTTAAGCTGGTCGCTCAAGGGCACAGGGTGTCCGGCCTCAGAATACTGAGACCAGAACACACTCTCCGTCGAGCTGCCCTCTTCAGCTCGATAGAATGCGGCGGCGTCGGATACGCTGCGGGGAAGATCTGCCTAGCATATTAAGATTTTAAGAAAATTACCATGCTACTTAAGACTCTCAAAATAATATAAGTGAAGCATGAGAGTTCATCTATTTCTACAAAATAAAACCACCGCCGTGCTCTAAAAGATATAAGTGTAGTACTAGAGCAAATGACAAACTACTCTGAAAGATATAAGTGAAGATCAATGAGTAGTCGAATAATTATGCAACCAAGTGAAGACTCTCCCATTTAATAATTTCAGATCTTGATACTTTATTCAAACAGCAAGCAAAGCTAAATAAAATAAAATGACGCTCCAAGCAAAACACATATCATGTGGTGAGTAAAAATATAGCTCCAAGTAAAGTTACCGATGAATGAAGACGAAAGAGGGGATGCCTTCCAGGGCATCCCCAAGCTTAGGCTCTTGGTTGTCCTTGAATATTACCTTGGGGTGCCTTGGGCATCCCCAAGCTTAGGCTCTTTCCACTCCTTATTCCATAGTCCATCGAATCTTTACCCAAAACTTGAAAACTTCACAACACAAAACTTAACAGAAAACTCGTGAGCTCCGTTAGCGAAAGAAAACAAAACACCACTTCATGGTACTGTAATGAACTCATTCTTTATTTATATTGTTGTTAAACCTACTGTATTCCAACTTCTCTATGATTTATAAACTATTTTACTAGCCATAGAGTCATCAAAATAAGCAAACAACACAATGAAAACAGAATCTGTCAAAAACAGAACAGTCTGAAGTAATCTGTATCAAACGTAAACTTCTGGAACTCCAAAAATTCTACCAAAATTAGACGACCTGGACAATTTGTTTATTGATCAGCAGCAATTGGAATAACTATTTTATCACGTTCTGGTGATTTTTAAAAATTCGGGCACTGAGCGCAAAGATTCTGGAAATTACAGCAAGATCAAATAACTATCTTCCAAGAAGATCTAATTGGTTTAACTTGGCACAAACACTAATTAAAACATAAAACCACATCTAAAAAGAGGCTAGATGGATTATTTATTCCTAAACAGAACCAAAAAGAAAGAAACTAAAATAAAATTGGGTTGCCTCCCAACAAGTGCTATCGTTTAACGCCCCTAGCTAGGCATTATGATTTCAATGATGCTCACATAAAAGATAAGAATTGAAACATAAAGAGAGCATCATGAAGAATATGACTAGCACGTTTAAGCCTAACCCACTTCCTATGAATAGGGATTTTTTGAGCAAACAACTTATGGGAACAATAATCAACTTGCATAGGAAGGTAAAACAAGCATAACTTCAAAACTTTAAGCACATAGAGAGGAAACTTGATATTATTGCAATTCCTACAAGCATATGTTCCTCCCTCATAATAATTTTCAGTAGCATCATGAATGAATTCAACAATATAACCAGCACCTAAAACATTCTTTTCATGATCTACTTGCATAGAAAATTTACTACTCTCCACATAAGCAATTTTCTTCTCATGAATAGTAGTGGGAGAAAACTCAACAAAATAACTATCATATGATTGAAAATTAAGATCAAGATGACAAGTTTCATGGTTATCATTATTCTTTATAGCATACGTGTCATCACAATAATCATCATAGATAGGAGGCATGCTTTCATCATAATAATTTTTCTCATCAAAGCTTGGGGGACAAAATATATCATCTTCCTCAAACATAGCTTCCCCAAGCTTGTGGCTTTGAATATCATTAGCATCATGGATATTCAAGGAATTCATACTAACAACATTGCAATCATGCTCATCATTCAAAGATTTAGTACCAAACAATTTATAGATTTCTTCTTCTAGCACTTTGGCACAATTTTCCTTTCCATCATACTCACGAAAGATATTAAAAAGGTGAAGCGTATGAGACAAACTCAATTCCATTTTTTGGTAGTTTTCTTTTATAAACTAGACTAGTGCTAAAACAAGAAACAAAAAGATTCGATTGCAAGATCTAAAGATATACCTTCACTTACCTAGCCTCCCCGGCAACGGCGCCAGAAAAGAGCTTGATGTCTACTACACAACCTTCTTCTTGTAGACGTTGTTGGGCCTGCAAGTGCACAGGTTTGTAGGACAGTAGCAAATTTCCCTCAAGTGGATGACCTAAGGTTTATCAATCCGCGAGAGGCGTAGGAGGAAGATGGTCTCTCTCAAACAACCCTGCAACCAAATAACAAAAAGTCTCTTGTGTCCCCAACACACCCAATACAATGGCAAATTGTATAGGTGCACTAGTTCGGCGAAGAGATGGTGATACAAGTGCAATATGGATGGTAGATATGGGTTTTTGTAAACTGAAAATATAAAATAGCAAGGTAGCGAGCGGTAAAAGTGAGCATAAACGGTATTGCAATGGTAGGAAACAAGGCCTAGGGTTCATACTTTCACTACTGTAAGTTCTCTCAACAATAATAACATAGATAGATCATATAACAATCCCTCAACATGCAACAAAGAGTCACTCCAAAGCCACTAATAGCGGAGAACAAACATAGAGATTATGGTCGGGTACGAAACCACCACAAAGCTATTCTTTCAGATCAATCTATAAAAGAGTTCGTACTAGAATAACACCTTAAGATACAAATCAACCAAAACCCTAATGTCACCTAGATACTCCATTGTCACCTCAAGTATCCATGGGCATGATTATACGATATGCATCACACAATCTCAGATTTATCCAACCAACATAAAAGTACTTCAAAGAATGCCCCAAAGTTTCTACCGGAGAATCAAGAACGTGTGCCAACCCCTATGCATAGGTTCCCAATGTCACGAAACCCGCAAGTTGATCACCAAGACATACGTCAAGTGTTCATAAAAGACTCAATCTGATAAGATAACTTCAAAGGGGAAACTCAATTCATCACAAGAAAGTAGAGGGGGAGAAACATCATAAGATCCAACTACAATAGCAAAGCTTGGGATACATCAAGATCGTGCCATAGAGGGAACACGAGAGAGAACACGAGAGAGAGAGAGATCAAACACATAGCTACTGGTGCATACCCTCAGCCCCGAGGGTGAACTACTCCCTCCTCGTCATGGATAGCGCCGGGATGATGAAGATGGCCACCGGTGATGGATCCCCCCTCCGGCAGGGTACCGGAAAGGGGTCCCGATTGGTTTTTGGTGGTTCTGGAGGCTTGCGGCGGCGGAACTCCCGATCTATCTTCTGTTCTGGAAGTTTTAGGGTACGGCGGTATATATGGGTGAAAGGAGAACGTCGGTGGAGCTACGGGGGCCCCACGAGGCAGGGGGCGCGCCCAGGGGGAGGGCGCGCCCCCCACCCTCGTGAGAACCTCCCGTATCTTCTGACGTGGGGTCCAAGTCCATCAGGTGGGTTTCCTTCCAAAAATAACTTCTCTAGTTGATTTCGTTCCGTTTTGACTCCGTCTGGTATTCCTTTTCCTCGAAATACTGAAATAGGCATAAAAAAGCAAATCTGGGCTGGGCCTCCGGTTAATAGGTTAGTCCCAAAAATAATATAAAAGTGGAAAATAAAGCCCAATATTGCCTAAAACAGTAGATAATATAGCATGGAGCAATCAAAAATTATAGATACGTTGGAGACGTATCAGCCACCGACTGCAGGTCGGGCCGACTCCTGATTTTCTGACTTGCTTCTTTTTCGTCTTGACAAACTTCTTCCCTGGCCACACGCAAGCTGCCACTCAAGCCATCGAGGCTGATCGTGAGGCGCGGAGGGTAAATGGTGAGGAGATTGCCGCCAACGCCCCCCGGACCGTTGATGAGCAGCTTTTGAGCATCAAGGCTCGTCTGCGGCCGGCCCACCGGATGCTGCGCCGGCTTCAACGTGTCGGCGCCCAGGCGATTGCTGCCTTGTGGCCAGACATGTCAATTCTGCGCACTCCCAGACGGACTGCCGACTGGCTGGAGGTCGCAGCTGGCCGTCTTGAGGCTTGGAAGGGCTCCTCGGCATGGGCTGGAGCACGCCAGGCCTTGGAATTCGTCAAGGCATGGTATCCGGACCTGGACCTGGACCAGCTGGCCATGCTCCGGGCAGAGGCCCAGCCGGAGCTGGCAGCCGCGGAAGACGCCCTTGTCAAGCGCGCCGTGGCGATCGCCGAGTATGCCGATACCAGCGTCTTCATTCCTGAGCGGGCTGACGACGGCGAGGAGGCACCGCCGGAGTGGTTTTGGATGAACCCGGACTATGACGAGGATTCAGCGGAGGTGATCGGCTCCAGCGCTGAGGAGGGAGGCGAGGCGGAGGTCGGAGACGAGACGGAGGCGCCAGAAGACGGAGCGGGGGACCAGCCTCAGCTCGACCGCGCCTCCAGCAACGAGCCGCGCCCGACCGAGCTGGCTGCCGCTGGAGATGATCAAGCCGAGACCGCCCAGCCAGCCGCCCCAGCGCCCGACACCGCCGTCTCCTCTGACCCTCCAAACCCGTCTGCTGCTTCCTAGGCTGCTGCCTTGTCTTTATTTATCTGCTTTAGTGGTCTTTCGAAGAACTTGTTAATTCGCACAATTCCACCCGCAGGGTGTATTTTGAACTTCTGTTCAAAGATTCGGCCAAGGGCCTATGTTATGTAGATATTTATCCGAGTTCTATCATTTCTTGCTCATTGCTCTCTTGGCTTTTTCCTTTGCCGCCTTCCCTTAGTTGCCGTCTTTGCCAGTCGGACAGCCGCTTTGCGGACTGCCGCTGGATCAAATGCTTGGCTACTTTTGGGAAGGCAAGTACTTAGCCATTTTTTAGAGTCTTTTTAGCAAGTTGAATAGAAGGCGGCAAGCCGACTACTCAAGAGTCGGTTTTGCGAAGGAAGGCTGGAAGCCGGCTTAAACTATGTTTATGCTTTGAATCCTTGGCCATTTTTCGTGTGGGCGCCCATTCTTCCTTACTCCTGCCCACCAAACAGTCGCTCTGCGAGCTGTGGCTTCTGACAGGAGACGGCTTAGGCACCACGCACTACTTGTCCGACTGCAGGAAGCATTTCATAGCACAAGACGGCGAGTCCCCGGGCCGACTAGTCAAGTCCGGTGCCAAGCAGCATAACAAAGAGTAGCATACTCGAAGGCATAATTCTTATCATACAGATAACAAAAAAGGGCAGTCCCCGAGCTCGTCTCGGGGGGCCTGAAGTCTTGGTACTTTTGATACAAAAGGGTAGCGTGGTACATACTGCATCAACTGTGAAATCTTCGGAGAAGATTTGCATTCCATGTCCGTCCGTCTCTTTGCCGGAGTCATCCCTCTTGCGTGCTCGGGGCTTCTGAGCGTCGATCGGGTAGTAGGAGTCGTTGCCCAGCACTTTGCTGATGATGAAGGGGCCTTCCCAAGGCGCCGACAACTTGTGCTGGCCGGCTGTTCGCTGGATCAATCGGAGCACAAGGTCGCCCTCTTGGAAAGATCTCGGCCTGACCTTCCTATTGTAGTATTGGCGTAGGCTCTGCTGGTAGATGCTGGACTGGCTGAGTGCCAACAGCCGGCCCTCCTCCAGCAAATCGACGCCATCTTGTCGAGCTTCTTCTGCTTCCTCCTCGGTGTACATCGTGACTCGCGGGGAGTCGAACTCTATATCCGTTGGGATGACGGCTTCAGCACCATAGATGAGGAAGAAGGGCGTGAAGCCGGTCGACTGTTTGGAGTCGTGCGCGGACTCCAGAGGATGGCTGGCAACTCGTCAAGCCAACAACCGGCCGAATGCTCCAGTGGTTCGACCAGCCGAGGCCTGGTGCCAGACAGGATGAGGCCATTTGCCTGCTCCACCTGGCTGTTTGACTTCGGATGGGCAACGGACGCTAAGTCCAGTCAGATGCCCTGCGTCACGCAGAAACGGGCCAAGGCGCCTTTGGCAAAGTTGGTGCCGTTGTCGGTGATGATGCTGTGTGGTATGCCGTACCGAATCGTGATGTCGGAGATGAAAGTCACAGCAGTCGGACCATTCAACTTCTTGATGGGCTTTACTTCTATCCACTTGGTGAACTTGTCCAACGCGACAAGTAGGTGAGTTAGGCCGCCTCGCACCGTCTTGAATGGTCCCACCATGTCCAGGCCCCAAACTGCAAAGGGCCAGGCGATGGGGATAGTCTTGAGCGCTGAAGCCGGCTGATGCGGCTTGGAGCGGAACTTCTGGCACCCCTTGCACTTTTGGACCAATTCCTTGGCCTCTTCTAGGGCAGTCGGCCAGAAGAAACCGTGTCGAAAAGATTTGGCGACAAGTGCTCTTGAGGCCGCATGGTGGCCGCACTCGCCTTGATGGATGTCTCTGAGAATTGCCTGGCCTTGCTCTGGCTCGATGCAACACTGGTACACACCAGTGACGCTGCGCCTGACCAGCTCTCTGCTGACTATGGTGTAGGTTGCCGCTCGGCGTTGTACTTGCCGAGCCAAGATTTCATTAGTTGGCAGCTCTTTGCTTACTAGGAACTTGAGGATGGGCTATGCCCATGAGGGTGCTGCTATTTCTTCGACTGCCAGAACTGCGACTTGGACGAGGGCGGCTGGGCTGGGAGGCGGCGGGCTGGAGTCCGCGGCCGCTTGCTGGATCGATGAAGTCCCTGGGCCGACTGATGCAGTCCCCGGGCCGAGTTCTGGAGTCTTTGGTCTGGTCGCCGCAGTCCCCGGGCCGAGTTCTGAAGTCCCCGGGCCGGCTTCGACTGCGGCATTCTTGGATCCATCTACAGGAGTTTTTGTGCCGTCTGCTGGGGTTCTTGAGTCGGATCCGACTTCTTCAGGGGGAGCCGGCACAAAGATGGAGTCTGACTCTGGTGAAGGCTTGATAGAAGGCTTGAGGAGGCGCTGAAGGGCTACGCCGGATGGTATTGCTTGGCGGGTGGAGCCAATTCGTGCCAGGGTATCTGCTTGGTCGTTGTCGTTCCTTGGCACGTGGAGGAACTCGCACCCCTCAAAATATCCACTGAGTTGCTGCACGAGGAAGCGGTAGCTTGCCATGTTTGCATCCTTGGCGTCCCAGTCGCCAGATGACTGCTGGACCACCAAGTCGGAGTCGCCATAACACAGGATCCGGCGAATGCCAAGTTCTTTGGCAAGCCGGAGCCCGTGAATGAGCGCCTCGTATTCGGCGACGTTGTTGGAGGCGGCGAAATGGATCTGCAGTGCATACTTGAGCTTGTCGCCTTTAGGAGAGGTGAGGACGACGCCGGCTCCTAAGCCGGTGCGCATCTTGGAGCCATCAAAATGCATCCGCCAATGGGTGGAGTCGGGCACTGGCGGCAGGTACTGGGTCTCAGCCCAGTCGACGAGGAAGTCGGCCAGTGCTTGCGACTTAATGGCGGTGCAGGGCTGATAGTAGATCGTGTAGGGGGCCAACTCTATGGTCCATTTGGCCACTCGGCCAGACGCATCTCGGCTTCCGATGATCTCGGCTAGTGGGGATGTGTAGACCACAGTGATTGTATGCTCTTGAAAGTAAGGCTTCAGCTTCTTGGCGGCAAAGTGCACGCCGTAGCACATCTTCTGGTAGTGGGGGTAGTTCTTCTTGGAGGTCGACAGCACTTCGCTTAGGTAATATACCGGTCTCTGGACAGGTAGTGCCTTGCCTTCCTCCTTGCGTTCAACTACTATGACTGTGCTGATTACCCGGCTGGTGGCGGCAATGTACAGGAGCATGGGCTCTTTGGGAGTCAGAGCCGCCAACACAGGGGGAGTAACCAACATCTTCTTCAGCTAGAGAAAAGCCTCGTCCGCCTTGTGGTTCCACTCGAAAAAAGTGGTCTTCTTCATGAGTTGGTACAAGGGGAGAGCTTTCTCGCCCAGCCGACTGATGAATCGACTGATGGACGCCAAGCAGCCAGTGAACTTTTGCACATCTAGCAGTCGGCTGGGTACCTCCATCCTCTCGATGGCCTTGATCTCAATAGGGTTGCACTCTATGCCGCGTTCGGAGACCAGGAAGCCGAGAAGCTGGCCGGCTTGTACTCCGAAGATGCACTTCTCAGGGTTGAGCTTGATCTGGAATCGGCGCAGGTTCTCAAAGGTCTCCTTGAGGTCTTCCAAATAGTGTTCCACGTTTTTCCGTCTTCACCACCACATCATCCACATAGACGTGGGCGTTCCTGCCAAGTTGCTTGAGGAGGCACTTCTGCATGCAACACTGAAAGGTGGCGCCGGCATTCCTCAAGCCGAACGTCATGGTCAGGTAGCAGAAGGCTCCAAACGGCGTGATGAAGGCGGTCTTCAGTCTGTCTGCCGGGTTTAGCTTGATCTGGTGATATCCGGAATATGCATCTAAGAAGCTCAACAGCTCGCATCCGGCCGTGGAGTCTATCACCTGATCAATTCTCAGCAGAGCAAACGGGTCCTTGGGGCAAGCTTTGTTGAGGCTTGTGTAGTCAATACACATCCGCCACTGCTTGTTCTTCTTCAGCACCAAGACCGGGTTTGCTAGCCATTCTAGAAAAAATACTTCCATAATAAAACCGGTGGCAAGGAGCCGGGCTATCTCTTCTCAACAACTCTTCTTTTCTCTTCTGACAGGCGGCGCAAGGGCTGCCTGACGGGCTTCACATCAGATCGGACATGTAACTTGTGCTCGGTGAATTCCGTCGGTACACCTGGCATGTCTTTGGGGGACCATGCGAAGATGTCCCGATTCTCACGGAGGAAATCAATGAGCTCGCCTTCCTATTTGCTGTCAAGGTTTGCACCTATGACAGCGTACCTCTCTGGGTGCTCTGGGTCCAAGGGTATCTTCTTCATCTCTTTGGCCGGCTTGAACAAGCCCTCAGCTTCCGACTCCTTGGGGGTGGGCAACATCTCTGGCTGCTTGCCGGCCATTGCCACAACCCGATCAAGAAGCCGCTTCTCAGCTGCAATTACCAGGGACTCGGCCAGCCGACTGCTCTCAGCCGCGCAAGCGGACGACTTTCTGTAGTCGCCAGCTATGGTCAGAATTCCCTTGGAACTCGGCATCTTCATCTTGAGGTAGGCATAGTGGGGGACCGCCATGAACTTGGCCAAGGCAGGTCGGCAAAGCAGCGCATGGTACGGGCTTTCAAGGTCCACCACTTCAAACCAAACTGGCTCTCGACGGAAATGATCTTTGTCTCCGAAGAGAACATCTATCAGGATCTTGCCGATTGGCGAGCGGGAAAGGCCGGGGACAATGCCATGGAATACAGTCTGGCTGCTCTGAAGCTATCTTTGCTTGATTCCTAACTTCTCCATGGTATCCTTGTACAGGATGTTGATGCTGCTGCCTCCGTCTATCAACACTCGCGAGAAGCGAGCGGCCCGCCTATCTGTGGCAAAGGTGGCTCCCAAAACCAGAGCGTAGGAGCCCGGATTCGGCATCACCTCTGGGTGATCAGCTCCGCTCCAACTGATAGGCTTTTCGGACCAGTGCATGAACTCTGGAGTCTCTGACGCTACCGCATTCACCTCTTGCTGCTGCTGCAGCCTGCTGCGTCTATCATCAGCCACACTGGTGAACACCACGTAGGCTCCGTGCTCTTCTGGGTACTCGTCTTATACTGCACCGACTGGCCTGACAGTCGGCTGCTGGGGGTGGAGGCGGAGGCGGCTGCCCAGCAGGCGGGGGAGGCAGGAGGCCGTCTCCCTTGGTGATCCTGGTGAGCCAGTGGCACTTCCGGGTGGTGTGGTTTGACGGCTTCGCGCCGCTGTGGAACTTGCAGGGACCATCTAGAGTCTGATCGTAAGAGAAAGCCGGCAACCAGTTGGACTTGTCGTCTTTCGGTCACTTGGACGGAGGGTGCCCTTCTGGCTGCTGGTCTTCGACTGTCGCCACCTACCGGCTACTAGAAGCCGGCTGGGGGGGCCTTGCTCTTGTGATCGCTCTGCGGTTGTCGCCGACTGGCGTCTCCAGCCGGAGTCCTGGGAGCCTGAGGGACCACTTTGCCAGTCGTACTGACTTGAATCTCTGTCTTCATGGCAGAGTTGGCTGTGGCATACTTGTCCGCTATGATCAGAAGCTCGTCCAGGGTTTCTGGCTCATCGCAGAGGAGCTTGTGCTTGAGGAGGGTGCCTTCTCTGAACCCGGCGGTGAAGTACTCGATGGCCTGCACCTCGTGCACACCCTCGCAGGAGTTCCAAAGCTCGGCCCAACGTGTGAGGTAGTCGCGAGTCGACTCATTGGGGCCCTGCACGCACAAGGAGAGCTGGCGAGGCTTGGGAGGTCACTTGTACGTGCTTGTGAAGTTGCGGACGAAGGCTTCGGTGAAGTCGACCCAGCTATTGATGCTGTGGGGCTTCAGGCTGTTCAACCATGTTCGGGCCGTGCCCTGGAGCATGAGTGGAACGTACTTCACGGCAACGCGCTTGTTGCCGCTTGCTATGTCGACGGCCGTGGCATAGTCAACCAGCCAATCTTCTGGCTTCACGGAGCCGGTGTACTTGGGAGTATCTCTGGGGAGAGTGAACCCTTTGGGAAAGGGCTCATCTCGAATGCGGGGACCGAAACACGGCGGACCCAACTCGTCTTCTTCTTCCAGCGCCAGGGATCGGTGGAGTCGATCAATCCGGTGGCGGGCGTCATTCTCTCCGACTCCCTCTCGGCGGCTGAGGCGGTCGCCGAGAGTCGGATGCTCAACGGGCGGCGGGGAGACTCGCCTTTCTCTGCTAGGTGGAGGAGGCGGATAGTTGTCCCGCCGCTCCACTGCTCTTGGGCGGCCGTCTTGGTCGCGCTCGATGGTGATGTGAGTCTGACTGCGACTGGCAGCCGGATCCTTATCTTTCCTTCCGCGGACGCTGCCAGTGGGCGTCCGAGACGTCGCGCCTTGATCTCGGCGGGGTGGCAGGTCGTCGTTCTGTCGTTGCGGCGCCTCTGTGCGGTAGCCGGCCACGTTCTGTGTGGCAGCCGCGTCGAGGAGTCGCTGGACTCGCTCTGTCATCAAGCGGCGCTCCTCACCCTCGAAGTTGTCCAGCTCGTCCGCCGCCGCCTGGGCGACTCAGATGTTCTCCGCGGGCGTGGTATACACAGGGCGATTGGCCCCGAACATGTTGGCGATCTCCACGCCGCGCTACCGGACCGCGCCTAGGAGGCTAGGCCCCGTTGGGGCTGGCGAGCCGCCCACAGCGCGATCCATCTCACGCTGGTAGGCTTCTGACAAGCGTCTCATGCTTGCCAGCTCCTTCGCGCCTTCGACGAGCTGAAGGCGGCGTGCCTCCAGCGTCTCGGTGTCAGCGTCCTCTGGAATGGGCGCATCCAGGTCTTGCAGTGCCGCGTCGAGCGGGTCATGAGCTCCGCCGTCGGGTTGCTCGCCATGACCGATGACGAGCACTTCTGTGACGGTGCTTACGCCGCTCTCCGCGCGAGGGAGTGGCTCGTCGTAGACCACCACGTTGGTGGGGAATGCGTCGAGCGACGCCGCGTCAGAATCGACCAACATCGGGTCGGTGGAGCCTACGGACTCCAGGTCCACGGCAGGCTCGCCGGCGACGTGGAGTTGATCGAGGAGACCCGCGAGAAGGCTCTCGGGGCCGCCGGTGCCTGCGTCGGATGCAGGCTCGTCGGAGAGGCGAACCTCGCCGACAAGTTCGGCGAGGCAGCTGGCTGCGCAGGCGATCTCAGCGCCGTGCAGCGCGTCGGCGCAAACTCCATCTGGCGTGCCGGGCTGGCTGCGCTCACCAGGGAGGAAAAGGATTCCTGTCCAGAGCAGGTCTCCGGACGACGGTGCACCAGGCCCCAAGGTGGGCGCCAAATGTCGGGGGTTGGATGCGACATATGCCAAAGGATGGCTTATCATGGTGGGGGCGAGTAGAACATCGCCAGTGCCTAGAAGCGGGATGAGGCGTAGACATGCACGCCGGCAAATCTTACCCAGCTTCAGGGCTCTCCGAGGAGATAACACCCCTACTGCTGCTCTGCGGGGTCTCCGCATGATCACTATGGCAAAGTGTATACAAGGTTGCTCCTCGAGCTGTTTTCTGGAGGTAGGAGAAGGCAAGGCTTGCTCTCTCCCTCCTATGTTCTCTGGTCTAGTGCTAAAAGAATCGAACCCTTTGCATGGGTGCCCCGGGGGGTTTATATAGGCCTACCCCCCGGGGGTACAATGGTAATCCGGCTGGGCGCGGGTCCCAGCTGTCTGTCTCTCAGGCCGCCGTCTTCTCCGCCGACTACTGGGGCCCGCCGACTGGTGGGCCCTGCTGACTGGTCTGGTACAGAGCCGACAGGCCTTGTCCGCCGCAGGCGAGTCTCGCCGTCTGCGGATTACTGTATCCACGCTTCTAATGACGCTGGCTTGGTCATGGGGTCATGGCAACAGTGCCACCGCCTGACGAGCGATCACTGTTGTCATTCCCCATCTTGTCTGGTTAATGGCGTGCGGGGCCCGTGGGAGGAGCCGGCCGACTCTCGGAGGCCGACTCCCACGGGGTCCATCTTGAGGCGCTCTTGCCGTCTTCTGTACCCCCGCTGACCAGCAGGGCCCGCCATCTCTAGGTTGTACAGGCAGGCCGATGTGGGCACAGGGTTCCGCCCACTGGGGCTGATGTCAGGGCTGGCATGGCAACAGTGCCGCGCCGGACGGAGATCTCCATTGGTACGGCGCACTGTGGCCATGCCTGCCCTTGGTAAGGGGCGGGCGTGGCCCGTACTGAGACCACGCCCCGTCCCGTCCCTCCTTACGAGGGCATGAGGTGGTTGGAGTCGCGGGCCGACTCCCCATGGCCGGCTTCTCTGGAAGCCGCCAGTTAGGAGTCAGCTCATCTTGTAGTCGTCCCTGGGACTCGGCCGCGAGTGGGTAGTCGGCAGCGCTGCTGCCGACTCCCAGAGGCGGCCCTCCGTCTTGGGGTTCTTGAGGGGTGAAGCCTGCCCCGATGTCTTGAAAGGTTCTGGGCCTCGGGTTAGCCTACCCGTGGCCCATTACTCCGACAATGAGAGGGACGAGATCATGAGGCCGAAGAATTTCTTTTGTTCGTCCTTAGCAAATCGACTGCAACTGTGCTTCTCTCCATCAATATGACGATAAGCTACAGAATCTTATGGTTAAAAGATGACCTTTCAGAGCTCTGGTGACTTTCGGCTCTTTCTTCCCTCACGGCAGCTTCAGAGTCAACTTTCAACGTCATATTGACAGTGTTACAACCATGCCTCTGCCCCAAGTGGCCTCACACTATGATCCTGCTCACCAACCTCGCCATCAAATAGGTCGCACCCACAATCAGCCACCAGATTGACTGGCTGTATTTTCTACTAGCAAGAGTGCAATTGAGAAAGATTTGTGTTGGACTTGGCTTTCTTTCCAGTAGAAGAGTTGGTTTGGATACGTTGGGATTTGAAGGCCCTATTTGCAAACGAGCCGAGCCAAGATAGGATAAAATTCTCCAAACCTATTCCTTTTGTGTTGATTATTTATTTTTGAATTTGAAATTTGATGTTTGATTTAAGTCGGTTCGTTGCGTCCCCAGTTTCCAAGTCGGTTCGTTTCATATATAATCCAAGAGCGGTGGGATTTGCCTGATCCGAAGCCCAAACCCCCGCAATCTCGCCTAATTCCCATCGCTCTCCCCCGCGAAACCCTAGCCCGCGCCGCGGCCATGGACGGGATCGACGCGGAGCTCGCGCGTGCGCAGGACGAGCGCCGGAGGCTGGAGGAGGCCCTGGCGGCCGGCGTGCCCATGGCCGTCTCCTCCGTCACCTTCGACAAGGATCTCTACGGCGGGGGCGGCAGCGAAGGCTACGACACCTCCATCCCGGCCTCCGAGGACGACGACGACGCGCCCGAGCCCGCCGCCAACCCCGCCGCGCGCCGCCTCGCCTCCTACACGGGCCACGCCGTCGCCGTGGCCGTCGACATCCCCCGGCAGGCCGACGGCGGCGGCGACGACGACGAGGCCCCCGCTAGCAAGTCCCGGCGCATCATCGACCGCGAGGACGACTACCGCCGGCGCCGCCTCGACCGCGGCCTCTCGCCCGACCGCCACGACGCGTTCGCCGCGGGCGAGGCCACCCCGGCCCCCTCCGTCCGTACCTATGGCGACGCCATGCGCGAGGCCAGCGCACTGCAAGAGAAGGAGCGCACGCTGCGGGAGATCGCTAGGAAGAAGAAGGGGGAGGAGGAGGAGAGAGCCAAGGAGAAGAAGGCCGCGCCTCCGCCACCGTCAGCCGCATCAACAAAACGGCGCAATAGGTGGGATCAGTTGCAGGAGGGCGATTCTGCAGCTGCTGCCGGGGCCAAGAAGAAGGCCAAGATAGCCTCAGATTGGGATGCCCCTGATGCAACTCCTGGAATTGGGCGCTGGGATTCCACCCCGGGGCGTGTGGGGGACGCGACGCCCTCTGTGAGGAGGAACAGGTGGGATGAGACGCCGACTCCAGGGAGGATGGCTGATGCCGATGCAACTCCGGCAGCTGGTGGCATTACCCTAGGAGCAGGAGCCACCCCTTCTGGGGCATGGGATGCTACTCCTAAGCTGCCTGATGGGCTTGCCACGCCAACGCCCAAGAAGCAGAGGTCAAGGTGGGATGAGACTCTGGCTAGTATGGGGAATGCAACACCCAATGGCACGGCAGCGACACCATTTGGAGCAGAGAACCTTGCCACGCTGACACCTGGCCACCTTGCTGCTGTCCCGATGACTCCGGAGTATTACCATCTCCTGCGGATGGAGCGGGACATCGAGGAGCGAAACAGGCCTCTCACTGACGAGGAGCTTGACGCCATGTTCCCGGCGCAGGGATACAAGATTCTTGAACCTCCAGCTTCGTACCAGCCCATACGCACACCTGCAAGGAAGCTGCTTGCTACACCAACACCTGTGAGCACACCATTGTATGCTATTCCCGAGGAGAATCGTGGGCAGCAATTTGATGTGCCCAAGGACTTGGGTCCTGGGTTGCCACTCATGAAGCCAGAGGATATACACTTCTTTGGGAAGTTGCTGAATGAGGATGACGAGGAGCAGCTGACGCCAGAGGAGCAGAAGGAGAGAAAAATCATGAAACTCCTGCTCAAGGTGAAGAACGGCACGCCCCCGCAGCGAAAGACGTCACTTCGGCAGCTCACGGATAAAGCACGTGAATTTGGTGCTGGCCCACTGTTCAATGGAATCCTACCATTGCTCATGCAGCCAACGCTTGAGGACCAGGAGCGGCATCTCCTGGTGAAGGTTATTGACAGGGTGATGTATAAGCTGGATCACTACCGGAATCGCCCCCTATGCCGACGGCAAGGGCCGTCGGCATAGGCCTGAGTCCCGTCGGGGTAGACCTATGCCGACGGCCCCCGTCGGCATAGGGCCGTCGGCAACATATGCGTCGGCACAGCCAGGGAGGCCGTCGGCTTAGAAAAGCCGTCGGCATATATGATACGCCGACGGGGGCCGTACATCTATGCCGACGGCCCCGGCCGTCGGCAACTATCACGCCTAACGGCGGCCGCCGTCAAGTCTGCCCAATGACTGATAGCCACGTGGCACCCCTATGCCGACGGCCTAGCCGTCGGCTTAGTCAAAACCTATGCCGACGGCTAGACCATCGGCATAGGGGTGCCACGTGGCGACCAGCAGCTGCTCTAGGACCAGGTCTATGCCGACGGCCGGGCCGTCGGCATAATTTGAAACTAAGCCGACGGCCTGGCCGTCGGCATAGTCCTTCATACAGAGCTCCCAGTAGCTGACACGTGGGCGCCTATGCCGACGGCCTAGCCGTCGGCACAGTTTTAAACTAAGCCGACGGCTATGCCGTCGGCATAGGCGCCCATGTGTCAGCTACTGGGAGCTCACGCTAGCCCTATGCCGATGGCCTAGCCGTCGGCATAGTTTGCTTTTGCTTTTTTTTTCTTTTTTCTGTTTGTTTTCAGATCAATTCAATTCAAATTGCAGCACATATCAGTAGATATATATGATGAGATAGACATATAAAACACAACGGGATATCATCCGGCACCATCACAACAATATATGCATAAGCATCATCACACACAAGTCTCTAAATGAACATCATCACAACCAACATAAGCATACAGAGAAGCACGCAAGTCATCTAAATGATCATCACCACACACAAGTCATCTCAAGCATCATCACCACACAAGGATCATCGAGCACCGCGGAGGTCGTCACCGCCAAGACGGCCGTCGTCAGTGCTAGCAGCAGCGCTACCGCCAAGACCGCCTCCGCCTCCGCCTCCGTGGATCGGAGTGGTCGGCTCCGTGTCTCTGGAGTGCTGCGAAGACCGCCGCCAACGGTAGATCCACGTGTTCCCTGGATGTTGAAAAGACATATGCACGGGATATATGACTGTGTTGAAAGGCATGACATGCTTTGGGTGAATAGATTGGGGATGAACTAACCGGCGTGGGGCCAGCGTTCTGTGCCACAAACTCCTCAAAGCTCATCAGCACTGGTTGTGCTGGAGGGCATTGTGCTGGAGGGAACTGAGGACACCTGCCAGCCGCCATATCCTGAAAAGCCTGCTGCATCTGGCTATCCCTCTGCACTTGGTGTTCATAAAGCCTCTGATGCCACGCCATGGTCTCCTGGCGTGTGTACTCCATGTAGGCCTACGGTATGACATGATGGAACTCATAAAACTACTAAATGCGGAAAATGAAGTGAGAAATGAAGATAAGAGGGAAAATACTTACAGATTGTTGCTCCTGAAAGAGGTACTGTGTACTGGTCACTGGCTGGCTCGTGCGCTGGCTCAGGCTCGGGTCGATCCGATGAAGCTGTGTGTAGGAGATACCAGGAGTGATCACAGCATCGAGAACCGCCTCCCGACCGTGCTCCTTGGGCCCCATGCTCACCACCGCCCTGTCTTCCAGAGGCGCCGCAATGGGGTCAGGTGTGTCAGGATGTAACTTTAGATACGCTTCGGAGTAGGCCTTCTTCCTCCCCGCGGTCTTCTTGCCGTAGTACTTGGGCTCGCCAGGCTTGGAGTCCTTCTGCGTATGGGCGATCTCCCACGCCTGCATGTGTGAGAGCGGCCGCTTCAGTTTCTCCTCCTGCACCACCAAACAGAGGTTAGTCATACATAATAAAGTGATGGTAAATAGAAGAAGAAGAATGTTTAATGGGGTTAGTCATACATTAACTGCCTTGTGGAGATAGTGGTTTCGGTTTCCCTGAGCATGTACTCCCTCCGTCCCTCGGTTAGCCTTATTTTTGGTTCTCGTAGCCGCCCAGGCTCTAGCCTCATCACACCATAGATCCACCAATGCTGCCCAGGACTCGTCTTTTCCATAACACCAATTTGGACACACCTACATAATAAAAGCATAATGGCATGTAGGTGTGTCCAAATTGGTGTTATGGAAGCATAAAGCATAAAGCATAATGTACCACAAGGTAATGAAACCATAATGAAAGCATAATGAAAAATCTTTTATACTTACCGCCAAGAACTCGGGCCTCTCCAAGGTAATGCCCATCCTCCGCGCTTCTTCCTTGGTCATCTTCACACCAAGATAGTCGTGGTAGTATGTGGAGATGGCCACATAGCGCACCTCGTACTGCATCTGGCGGGCCTTCTTCTTGTATTGGCGCAGCACGATCTGGTCCGCTCTAGCCCTGTGCTCCGGAAGAACTCGATAGAATTTCTACAATCATGCATGAAACAAGAATGGGAGAAGCCATGAGTTAAATCATTCATGAAACTAGAATGGACTTGTGCTTCTGAAGAGAACTCACCCAGAAAGTAGTGATCACGGCCTTGGCATGGGTCTCATGGTCTGCGTGGCGGGCCGCTTCCCAGTGGTCCCAGCTCGTGGCCAAAACCCGACGGTCCGGTTGCCTGACTGGATCAGGACAGTACAACCCCGGCCAATATAACTTCAGCAAGACGGTGATGAGGCCGTTGGGAATACGGACCCCTTTAGAATATATCCAGTTGCTGCAAAAGAATGAAGTATTAGCATGTGACAAGAAAAATAAATAACAACCGGAATAAGCATGTGACAGGCAACATAATGAACCACTTACTCTTTTCTCGTGGGCTCAATGAGCCACTTCTGCTCCTCAGTAGCAGGAACCTGCTTTGGTAGCTTTGCGTTGCCACGCAGCCACCCCTTCGTGTCAACCCCCTTCCCGTCACCACCATCATCCCCGCCACCACCCTCCTCCTCGCCTGCCTCCCCCTCCCCAACCTCCTCCTCCTCGCCTGCCTCCTCCTCCACCTCCTCCTCCTCCTCGCCTGCCTCACTAGAGGAGGACCTCGAAGACAACACCCCTAAGTCGGTGAGGGTGCGCTCTTTCTAGCCGCGACCCCCTGTAGTGGCTCTCCCCCCAGCACCTCGTCCTCTAGAGGCTCTCCCCCCGCCCCCTCCTCCTCTAGGGGCACCTCTCCCTCGACCTCCCTGTGAGGAGTCATCGTCAAGTAGCCGAGGGGGAGGATTACGTGCTCGACCACTCCGACTAGGCAGGCCGACGACCTTGCGTAGGAAACCCACGCCGTCGGCCTTCCCCTTGCCCATGTTCCATGAACCTGCATTGAAAAGAGAAAAAGCAATTAGTAAATTAATGAAATGAAGGAAAAGGCATGATAATAAACACATTAATAAAAATGCATAAAAAGGCATATTCCTAAACTATAGAAAAAATACTTGAAACGTACATCTGCTAGAACCCATATGAATCATCACTGTTGTAACCTCTTTCTCAGACCGTCTCATCATCACTATCAATCATATCATCTTCGTTGTCCGACGGAGGTGGAGGCTCTTCCTCGTCGTCAGCGTTTTCGTTTAACTTTTCTAGCATAAGTATGTCATTTTCATTGACAATGGTCTCACCATCATTCCGTGCATCGTCGACGTTTGGGTCCACATCATCATCACCCAATGGTCTAGCGTCATCGTTTCTAACCACATCATCATCATCATCATCAGGTTGCTCTTGATAGAACACTCCCTCGTATGTCATGGGGTTAATGTTGTAGTAATCATCTTCATTCGGGTCTGGTAGCTTACCATGTGGCGACACCTTGAACACAACTTCCCAACCCTTTAGATACACTTTCTGGCATGGGTAAGGCAGATAATATACTTGTGTAGCTTGGGTAGCCGCAATGAAGAGATCGGCTCCGGCATAGACGGTTGATGGTTTAACTTCGACCAAACCAATGGAAGGCGTATGTTTTACCCCCTCCTGCGGATCGAACCATCGGCATTTGAACACAGGCAGACTTAGGGTCTCACGCCCCTGGCGGAATTTAACCTCGTATATATTTTGTTCCCTTCCGTAGTAGTCTACTGAATTTTGACCGGGGGTGTACACTCCAGTATTTATAGTTTTGGGATCGGGGCGGCTGTTTTGGTGCTCCTCTGTATGGAAGCGATACCCATTCACATCATACTTTTTACATGTCATGACGGCAGGGTCAAAACCCATGGAAACCCATCTCAATTCATCATCCATAGATATGTTCGGATCTTTTCCCTACAAGTATAATGGAAATTGTTGCGTGCATTAGTTCGGTTAACTAATAAATGTTGAAGTAGGTATTTAATAGGGGATTGTGGAAAATTACTTTCTCCATGAACCAAGCAACAAAATTTTTACGTCCAGGGTTTCCATGACGGAGAAGAGTAAGTGCCTCCGCCTCAGTAGGAGGATTCACTCCCGTCCATTCCTCTTGAACGAAATCACTAAAAAAAGATAAGCGGTGTTAGACCGGGACTAAGTGAACATGAAACATGATGATGTGGAAGACATAAAGGAATGGTGTAGTGGTATTACCTCATCCACACTTCCTCAACTTCCTTGATGTTGTGCAAGATATAGAACATGAGGTCCTCCCACCCTTGTCGTGGCATGTTATAAGATTTCGAGGCCCCAGCCCTCCCACCTTGCGCGTTGAATAGATCGAGCCTGGGTTGATACTTGGGCTCTTCTATATTGTATCGAGGCACCTTGTTATGCAGATGGGGAACATGGTCTGGATAGTATGATGTCCTGAGGTCTGACACCTCCTCTAGGATAACTGCCTCAGCTATGGAAGCTTCAATCTTAGCTTTGTTTCCACATTTCCGTCGGAGATGCTTGTTCTGCCTCTCAGGGCCGTACTGCCAGCGATTTTGCACAGGGCCCCCCAACAATACCTCGTTCGTGAGGTGCAGAATGAGATGTGTCATCGGAGTAAAGAAGCCTGGTGGAAAGATCTTCTCTATCTTGACTATCAACTCCGGTGCCTTCTTATGCAATTTTTCAATCACCTCTTTACTTACTTCTTTAGCACAGAGCATGCGGAAGAAATGGCTAAGCTCGGCAAGCACTCGCCAGACATGCTCGGGGACATAGCCTCGAACCATCACCAGCATTATCCGCTCAATCCATACATGGTAGTCATGACTCTTCAGGCCGGTCACTTTACCCGTTGAAAGATTGACTCCCTTACTTATATTCGATGCATAACCATCGGTGAACTTCAAAATTTGTTTTAGCCAGATAAGTACTTATTTTTTTTTCTGGCGGTTTAAGGACAAAGTCAGCATCTGGCTTGAACCAGTTTTTACGACCGCCTGTGGGAGGCTTCATGTTCAGGCGTGGTCTATCACAAATTCTTTGTTGATCGGCTCTAGCTTTTACGTTATCCTTCGTCTAATCAGGAATGTTGAGGATCGTGTGGAAAAATGACTCTGCCACATTCTTTTCGGTGTGCATCACATCAATATTGTAAGGAAGTTTGAGGTCCTTGAAATAGGGAAGCTGCGAGAAGGGGGTAATGTGCGTCCAGTTGTGCGTCTCACCATATCCCTCGAAGCCTTTGGCTTTGGCTTTGCCTTTGCCTTTGACTTTAGGCTTGAGAGCTTTTAGCTGAGCAAGAACATCTGCCCCCGAAAATGTTGGAATCTCGGTTACTTCATGAACAACCCGGCCTTTCATGAAGTTCTTCTTGTCTTCCCTGTCTGGATGGTCTGGAGGGAGGAACTGTCGATGCAGGTCAAAGGCTACATACTTGCCACCCTTACTCAGCCAAATCATCCGCAGAATAGAGCATAGCCGGGAAAGTCATGCATGCAATAGTGCAACCAAACTTTCATCAAGAAATTTCTCTGCAAATCCCGGTCGTATGTCAACCTCGGAAAGTACCAAGAATGGTGCAAAGCATCCACAAGTGGCTGCATAAACACACCCAATTGCTTCCCCGGGTAGTCAGGCCCCGGAATGATGAGTGACAAGAACATGGTCTTCCGTTGCATTAGGGCACCGGGAGGAAGATTGAGCGGAATTACAAACACAGGCCAGCAGCTGTATGGATTGGACGACATACCATATGGATTCAACCCATCACCTGATATGGCTATTCTAACATTCCCAGCCTCGGCTGCTTCCTCGGGGTATTCTTCATCGAATGACTTCCATGCTTCCCCTCCCGATGGATGTATGATTTTTTTTGGATTGTACCTTATACCTTCCTTGTGCCACTTCATCATTTTGGCAGACTCCTTCGTGATGAAAAGGTGCTGCAGTCTTTTTATAAAATCAAGATATCGAAGAACCTTAACGGGGATGGTTAGCTGCTTTTTCTCACCATCCTCACCGACCACCTCAATGTATCGAGACGAACCGCACTTCCTACAGTACTTGTCATCCGCATACTCGTGCCTAAACAAAAGGCAATTCTTCGGGCAAACATCTATTTTCTCATAATCCATAGAGAGTGCCTTCATGATTTTCTTTGTATCGTACATGCTTTTCGGCAGTTCATGACCCTCAGGGAGGCTGTTAGCCCATACTCCCAGGAATGCTTCGAAGCATTTCTGGCTACAGCCGTACTCAGCCTTGACTGCAATCAGTTGCAAGATGGCATCCAGCTGAGATATTTTCGCACCCGCATAAAGAGGTTTCTTCGACGAGGCCAAGACCTCCAAGAAGGCCTTTGCGGTTGCCTCCGGCTCCTCCGGTTCATTCTCTGAAGGTGTCGCATTTGCCGTTTCTGCAACAATGACATCATCTAGCATGTCCCTGACCCCGTCGTCCTCATATCCATCGATGCGTTGTCGCATCACCTCCTCTCTACCACGGTCCTGCTCGGCTATGTTTATCGGCGGCATGTCAAAGTTTGGCATATATCCGTGCGTGCGAAGATGCTCACTCATGTCCGTCTGATTTCTACGTTGACGTCTGGCACATCTCGCACAGGGGCATGGTGGGATAATTCTCATTGGACGACGGAATATCTCCTTCAAATACACATCGGTTTTCGCGATCCACTCTGATGTTACTCGATTCCGACGGATAAAACCACTGTACATCCACTGATTATCTGCCATCCTCTGCTTTTTTGCAACCCACACAACATAATTAAGGATTCACTTAAATTAATCACATCAAATTTTCAGTTTCTACCGCGTTTAATCCACCTACATCTCTAATAGGTAAAGATGGGTCCTAATCCCACCCGAGAATGTGTAGATTGAGTACGTTGTCCACGCTCTACCCCGTTCCGAGACAAAATTTCAGCAGCACCTCCCCGCTGTTCTCCAGATACACGTCTCGGCAAAATGCCGAGAGAATGTGCATCCGGAGAACAACAGGGAGGCGCCGCCGAAATCCTGTCTCGGAACGGGGTAGAGCATGAACAACGTACCCAATCTACACATCCTCGGGCTGTCCGTGGAAAGCGCTGGACAATCCGAAAGAGCTGCGGTGATAAATATGCAATTGAATGCATATTTATCGATGCAACCCTTTCGGACGGGAGACCTAGGTTACGCGACTTGATGTGAAAATTTAATCTAGTGACATGGAAAAAAAGTGGACGGGGTCATGGAATTGCTGCTCACCCTCCGATGTAGAGGATGTAGTCGATCAAAGGAGGGACGATCCTGGACCAACACCTCCAACGTCGACGGTCACTCCACAAAGATGGGAACACCACAAATCCTGTTAATTCCATCAAGTGAAAAAAATTAGGTCTTCACCTCACATTAACCATTTGGCACAACATTATGAATCGACATGAAACAAAATGTCAAATTGCAAAAAAAATCTTTATTAAGTATTTTAGAAACCAAGTGCCTCGATTTGCTTCTTATATATGAATCAACATGACCATAACACTAACTTGACCAATATCCATCCATCTATCATAAATTTGCCCAACATCTAATTCATCTATATTCACAAACTTAGTAAAAACTATCTAGTATGTATGTAAATACCTAATAAAACTACACAAAACTATCTAGTATATATCTAAATATCCATCCATCTATCTATTCATCTAGCATCCATCTATATATTCATCTAGCATCCATCCATCTATCTAGCATCTATCTATTCATCCAGCCACCATGAACACAAGCAACGAGAACAACGGGTGCTCACTAGGGCTGGGAGCGGGCACGGCGGCGTCTGGCGATGGAGGGAGGAGCTCACTGGGGCTGGGAGCGGGCACGGCGGCGTCTGACGATGAAGGGAGGAGCTCACTGGGGCGGGAGTGCTCATCGAAGCAGGGCCGGCCGAAGCCGCGCCCAGGAGTGCTCGTTAGGGCGGCCTGCGGGCTCCGGGAGGCCGAGCCAGGGCGGGGAGCCCTGCGGCCGGTGGCGGCGCGAGAAGGGGTCGGCGCGGGCCGGGTGGACGGCGGCGTTGTGGGGTCGGGGTGGGGTTGGGAGGCCGGGGCGGGGTCGGGTGGACGGCGGCGCAGCGAGGAGGGGCGGAGAGGGTCGGGGCGAGGGACGGGGAGGGGCACGGGCGGCGGCAGGCGGCGGGGAGCGGCGCGGGTGGAGCGGCGGCGCAGCGTGGGGGCGGCGGGGAGCAGCGCAGCGTCGGGGGCGCGATGGGGAATGAGTGGAGGGGGTTCGCCCCGCGGGTGGATAAGGCAGACTATGCCGACGGCTAAGCCGTCGGCATACGTGAGGAGGCCACGTGTCACCTATGCCGAGGCATACTTTTTTTTTTATATATATTTTTATTACCCACGTCACTGATCCGCGTAACGCCTACCGTATGGCCTAAGCTATGCCGACGGCTTTGCCGTCGGCATAGTTTTATTTTCCTTTTTTATTTTATATAAATTTTTTAATGTTTTCTTATAGTTATATATTTATTCTTTATATTTTATATAGATTTTTAAATTTTTTTATAGTTATAATTTTCCTTTTTTATGTATTATTATTTCATATAGATTTTTAATTTTTTTTTAACCGCTCAGCCCTCTCCTCTCCCGGAACCACACAGAGGGGAGGGGAGGGGAGGCGCCGTCCGTGACGGGGGCCACACCCCGGAGACGCGTGCCGCCTCTTCGGACATGCCACAACACCACCCCACATGTATGAGGGCCCGGTACGACGCTCCGGTGCCATTGCTACCCCCCAGGTCCCCCGTCCCGCCTAACCCTGTAGCGTTTGACCACGGGATCTAGCCCTTTGACTTTGCACGGATGGGCTTTGACCAGCGGACCTTCCCACCCGGTTTTGTTAGGTCAGCCCATAGGAACACTTTGGAGCAACATCCGGGCCAGACCCACAACAAGATCCCCTCCGTGTAGACCCGACGCGTCCGTTTCCCCCCCTCCAGGTGCCGGCGGCGGCGCCGTCCGTGAGGGGGGCCACGCCCCAGAGACGCGTGCCGCCTCTTCGGACATTTCACCACACCACCCCGCATGTATGAGGGCCCGGTGCGATGCTCCAGTGGCATTGCTACCCCCCCCCCAGGCCCCCCTCCCGCCTAACCCTGTAGCGTTTTACCACGGGATCTAGCCCTTTGACTTTGCACGGATGGGCTTTGACCAGTGGAGACCGGGGAGCAACATCTGGGCCAAACCCACAGCTAAATCCACTCCGTGTAGACCCGATGCGGTAGTTTCCCCCCTCCAGGTGCCGGCGGCGGCGCCGACCGTGAGGGGGCCACGCACCGGAGACGCGTGCGGCCTCTTCGGACATGCCACAACACCACCCCACATGTATGAGGCGCGGTACGATGCTCCGGTGGCATTGCTACCCCCAGGGCCCCCGTCCCGCCTAACCCTGGAGCGGTTGACCACGAGATCTAGCCCTTTGACTTCCCACGGACGGGCTTTGATCAATGGACCTCTCCACCCGGTTGTGTCAGGTCGGCCCAAAGGGACACCGGGGAGCAACATCCGGGCCAGATCCACAGCAAGATCCTCTCCGTGTAGACCCGACGCGTCCGTTTCCCCCTCCAGGTGCCAGCGTCGGCGCCGTCCGTGACGGGGGCCACACCCCGGAGACGTGTGCCGCCTCTTCTGACATGCCACAACACCACCCCGCATGTATGAGGGCCCGGTACGACGCTCCGGTGGCATTGCTACCCCCAGGGCCCCCGTCCCGGCTAACCCTGTAGCATTTGACCACGGGATCTAGCCCTTTGACTTTGCACGGACGGGCTTTAACCAGTGGACCTCTCCACCCGGTTGTGTCAGGTCCGCCCATAGAGACACCCGGGAGCAACATCCGGGCCAAACCCACAGATACATCCACTCCATGTAGACCCGACGCGTCCATTCCCCTCCTCCAGGTGTCGGCGGCGGCGCCGTCCGTGACGGGGCCACACCCCGGAGATGCGTGCCGCCTCTTCGGACATGGCATAACACCATCCGGTTGTGGTAGGTCATCCGATATATATGAACACTTGGAGCAAAGTCCCCTTCGTATAGACCCGATGCGGTTGTTCCCCATTCCAGTTGCCGGCTGGCGGCGGCACCGTTCGTGAGGGGGGTCACACTGGTCTGTACAGAACCGAAAAATAATGTATGTATGCTTATTAACACATACTATATGTATGCTTATTAACACAATCTATATGTATGCTTATTAACACATACTGTATGCTTAATAATAATAATAATAATACTATATGGAAAAAAAGAAAAAAAGAAAAAAAAAACTATGTCGACGGCAAAGCCGTCGGCATAGCTGCGGCCAGGGCAGATGGACAGCGCCGCGGATCGATGACGTGTCAGCTATGGCGACGGCTGCCGTCGGCATAGGTCCTAGTCGGTGCGCTCTGGATCGGTGACGTGTCACCCGTATCTATGCCGACGGCCACCCGTCACGGCCGTCGGCATAGATTTGACATCGTTAGCCGGCCGTGATGAGTGTTGTCGGCGGGCCCGCATCTATGCCGACGGCTTATATATGCCGACGGCAACTGTAGGCGTAGTCCGGGATAAGCCGACGGCTGTGATGTGCCGACGGCTGCTGTCGGCGTAGACGGGGATAGCCCGACGGCCATTGTACGCCGACGGCCAGGATCTAGCTGTCGGCATAGCTCGGATTAGGCCGACGGTGGCCGTCGGCATACATTTGGCTGTCGGCTTAGAGCCCTGTTCCGGTAGTGGATGAGCTGGTCCGTCCATTTGTGCACAAGATTCTTGTAGTTATCGAGCCACTTTTGATTGATGAGGATTACTACGCTCGTGCTGAGGGCAGGGAGATTATCTCAAATCTTAGCAAAGCTGCCGGTCTTGCTACTATGATTGCCGCTATGAGACCGGATATTGATAACATTGACGAGTATGTGAGGAATACAACTGCTAGGGCATTCAGTGTGGTGGCTTCTGCTTTGGGTATCCCCGCCCTCCTCCCATTCTTGCAGGCTGTTTGTCAGAGTAAGAAGTCCTGGCAAGCTCGACACACTGGTATCAAGATTGTTCAGCAGATTGCTATTCTCATGGGCTGTGCTGTTCTGCCTCACCTTAAGAACCTAGTTGAGATTATTGAGCATGGTCTAACTGATGAGAACCAGAAAGTGCGGACAATCACTGCTCTCTCTCTCTCTTGCTGCACTTGCTGAAGCTGCTGCGCCCTATGGTATAGAAAGTTTTGATAGTGTGTTGAGGCCTCTCTGGAAGGGTACCAGATCTCACAGTGGAAAGGTCCATGCTGCCTTCTTGAAGGCTATTGGTTTCATCATCCCTCTTATGGATGCTGAGTATGCCAGTTTCTACACGAAGGGTGTGATGCCAGTCTTAATCAGAGAATTCAAGTCCCCGGATGAAGAGATGAAGAAGATTGTCCTGAAGGTTGTGAAGCAGTGTGTCAGTATAGAGGGTGTACAGGCTGATTATATCCGGAGTCAGTGTGTCATCAGCACACAGTGTTTAGATCCTGATTGTATCCGGAGTCACAGAGTCCTTTCAGCGTTCTTCAAACACTTCTGGGTTAGGAGAATGGCTCTAGATCGTAGGAACTATAAGCAACTTGTGGAAACAACAGTAGAGATGGCAAACAAGGTGGGAGTTCCTGATATCATCGGGAAGATTGTTGAGGATCTGAAAGATGAAAGTGAGCCTTACAGGAGAATGGTGATGGAAACAATTGAGAAGGTGGTGGCCAACTTGGGTACCTCGGATATTGATCCTCGTCTGTAGGAGCTGCTTATTGATGGCATCCTGTATGCTTTCCAGGAGCAGACAAGTGATGATGCAAATGTCATGCTTAATGGCTTTGGAGCTGTTGTGAATGCGCTTGGCCAGAGGGTCAAGCCTTACCTTCCGCAGATATGTGGTACCATCAAGTGGCGGTTGAACAACAAGAGTGCAAAAGTTAGGCAGCAAGTTGCTGATCTGATCTCAAGGATAGCTATTGTGATGAAGCAGTGCCAGGAGGAACAGCTTATGGGTCACCTGGGTGTTGTGCTATATGAGTACTTGGGGGAGGAGTATCCTGAGGTGCTGGGTTCAATTCTCGGAGCGTTGAAGGCTATCGTGAATGTAATTGGCATGACTAAGATGACGCCTCCAATCAAGGATCTTCTTCCTCGTCTGACCCCCATATTGAAAAATAGGCATGAGAAGGTCCAAGAGAACTGCATTGATCTAGTTGGTAGGATAGCTGATCGCGGAGCAGAATTCGTACCAGCTCGGGAGTGGATGAGGATTTGTTTTGAGCTGCTGGAAATGTTGAAGGCTCACAAGAAGGGTATCAGAAGAGCCATTGTGAACACATTTGGTTATATTGCCAAGGCAATCGGGCCTCAGGATGTGTTGGCCACTCTGTTGAATAACTTGAAGGTGCAGGAGCGACAGAACCGTGTTTGCACGACTGTAGCAATTGCTATTGTTGCTGAAACTTGCTCACCTTTCACAGTTTTGCCTGCCCTCATGAATGAGTACCGGGTTCCGGAGCTCAATGTCCAAAATGGTGTTTTGAAATCTCTCTCTTTCCTCTTTGAGTATATTGGTGAGATGGGCAAAGATTACATATATGCGGTCGCTCCCTTGCTTGAAGATGCACTGATGGACAGGGATCTGGTTCACAGGCAGACTGCTGCGTCTGCTATCAAGCATATGGCTCTAGGAGTTGCAGGCTTGGGTTGTGAGGATGCTCTTGTCCATTTGCTCAACTATGTCTGGCCCAACATATTTGAGACATCTCCCCATCTCATAAATGCCGTCATGGAAGCTATCGAGGGAATGCGAGTTGCTCTAGGCGCAGCCGTGGTTCTGAATTATTGCCTTCAAGGCGTCTTCCATCCAGCAAGGAAAGTACGTGAAGTATACTGGAAGATCTACAACTCGCTGTATATTGGCGCACAGGATGCACTTGTGGCTTCTTATCCTGCACTAGGCGATCTTGGAAACAACGACATCTTCAGCCGTCCAGAGCTAACCATGTTCGTGTGATCAATCAACGTGAGTCTCTCTTATTTCTTAATTGTTAATATGTGCAGTGGCTATTGAAAATATATATGCAGTTATTTAAACATTAATCAATATTCTGTTATAACACTTACGATACAATCAACTACCTTGGGTTCAGTGTTAAGGTACCAATAAAGGTCTGCACCACTAGGAGATTGAACCCCTTGCCCCCTTGTCAGCTAGTGTGACAACATGTCATTTTAGCATTCAAGCAGTAGCAAGTGGTGTTTAATCTGTCTTATCACCTTCCATTTTTGCATTTTTTTTGGTATGGTACGGTGTGTTTTTGTGGCTCTCTATAAGCAAGGATCTGATATGCTACATTGGCAGGCAGGAATGTTCATTGGAATGCATGCGAAGCTTGAACAGGGGTGGTATTTGAATTAGAGTTCACTTTTTTTTGAACAATTAGAGTCCACATTTAATTAATTACTTGGTGTTACTTCTTGCGTCTATCTTTTTTTATTGAAGCTGCATTTTTTCTGTGTTTGCAGGCGTGTTCATTCCTGAAGGGGGCAATCTTTAAGAAATACTACCTCTTGTAAAGTAATATAAGATCGGTTAGATCACTACTTTAGTGATCTAAACGATTTTACATTACTTTACAGAGGGAGTACATTTTTTACTGGTTTACTGTACTGCTAAAAAGTATTACTAAAATCCGGTGCACTAACGGATTCTGAACTGTTCTGTTTTTCAGGTTGTTTTGGCCCAAGTTTGCCGAAGAGTCTTATCTGGATTTGGGACCGGGATCGCAAGGGCCGAGTGGGGTTACTTCGTCGCATGTGTGACCTTTCATAGTCCTACTTTGAAGGGTGAAGATAATCATAGGTCTTATATGTATGATGTACTAGTGGTTATGGTGACTACTCCTGTTGTCAAAACCTTATGTTAGTGATGTTTTTGCCACGCTGTAAATCATCAATGCCCGTGAAAGTTACTTGTACGTGCAGCCAATCAGTTCTTTTTTGTTATTTACTTTGCCCTTATTAATATCTTAATGAGCATTCCTGTGATTACTTAAGCTGATCCCATGTTGATTCTTTGAACTATCTGGTGATTCCTAGCTACGGTAGTGTTTGTGGATTTATGATCTTGCATGGTTTTGCATACTCTGGAGCATGTTTGACTTGTCACGCATGGTACTCGGTTGATTGTTTCTGAATTTTGGTTTGAGTTGGTTTGAATTTGATCTTCATGCACCCACAAGAAGAAATCCACAGCAGCTTGTGACAATGATTCTTGGTCTTCTTTTCGAACTCCCTTTTTTATCTTCTTTTCTTTGGATGCTTGTCAACATACTTCAACATCCTAAAGACTCTAGGTCTGTAAGGGTTCTATTTTTCTGAGATTTTTTATTGCCGCTTTGACCGTGATTCTCTTCATCTGCCACGTTTTTGTTACGTCGGTTGCCCTTTTTTGTGGGTTGCCGCGTACCTTCGAGTGTATTCCGGCCGCACTGCTTTCACCAGCGGAGAAGAGATATTTCTTGATTTTCCAGTTCTTAGCCGAGGCTCAGCTGCATCCGTGCTGACGAAAAAGATTAAAACAAATACTAGAAAAATTCAAAGAAATCTGTTTTTTTGTGGTAGATTATTTGATGCATAAGATCTGCTCACATGCATATTATTTGAACATCTGAGCAGCTCTCGGCAAAAAAAGACAATAAATTTTCTACCATACAATTTTTTTGGGATCGTTTTGAATTTTTTTTTACTTTCTCTGACCGGGTGCAGATGAGTCTGGGCACCGAAACGCCGCACTCGATATTTCTTTCCTCCTTATCGATCCTATATAGAGGACTCCATCAATCCCGTAGGGCTCCATCAATCCCGTTCCCATCCCATGTGGTGCGGAGGTACCTCTCTTCTTCCTACTCCGGCCGTGTCTTGCCTTCTTCTGTCGTTTCTATTGACACTAGTAATTGTCCATGTACACTGAGTTTCTAGTTTCAACCGTAAGACGTGATTAGCTATATATCTCCATGCATATAAATGTTTCTAGAACAATTAAATTTGTTCTTTGTAGCTTCCCTAAAAAAAGTTTGTTCCCTGTAGCTCAATTAAATTTCAAGTACTACATTGCATTGTTTTTCATCTCTCTTACATCTAGACTCTAGTCTAGCCATTTCTTAAGGAGTGAGAATGATCATGACATTGATGATGATGATGATGATGATGATGAGGAGGATGACATCTATGGCAACCAGGGAGATGATAGCTTAGGTGATAAGCATTATGATAAAGTAAAGCCCCAAAGTTTGTTGGCAATTTAGCTTATGTAAAATGTCTGGACCACTTTCTGGCATGGGCGCCGGATCCCCGTGGCATTTTCTCCGTGCGCAGCGCGTATCACCTCGGCGTCAACTTCTCTTCAAGCACCAACATGGGTGCAGCGAGCAGGGCACCGGACGGCACTCGTGCCGTCTGGAAGGCAGTGTGGGGTGCCCTGCTCCCCCGAAGGTACGCACCTTTGCGTGGCGCCTAATAACCAATTCCCTAGCGACTATGGAGAATAAAGCTAAGAGAAATCTAGAAACCACTAATATTTGTTTGCTCTGTGGAATGGAATCCGAGGATACATACCACGCGATGTGTAGGTGCCCTCTGGCCAGAATGCTTTGGGAAGCAATGGAGAAATCTGAATGCATGCCGAGACTCGAGAACGTCACCAATTCTGGAACGGAATGGGCTCTTCACTTCCTGAATCAATGCACTGAAGAGCAGTGGCTTCCAGTGATCATGACGTTGTGGCGTAACTGGCACGTCCGCAATGAAGTGGTTCATCATAAACCTGCCCCGACCATTGAAGCATCTCGCAGATTTTTGTGCAGCTACATCAAGAGTCTTCGTTGTATCCAGCAGCATCCTACTGAAGATGTAGTTAAAGGCAAGATGGTGACTGTGAACGGCCACGACAGGATCAAAAAGAAGAAGCCAATAAACCCGAGTGCCTGCCCAAGACCGCCAGAACATTGGGCTAAACCTGCTGCTGGTTGGGCAAAGCTAAACGTTGATGGTGCTTGGAGGGAAGAGGATGGAACTGGTGGTGCTGGCATGGTCCTACGTGACCACAACGGCGCCATAATATTTGCTTCCTGCAGGTTGCTGACTAGCTGCGCGAGCGCTCTTGAGGCGGAGGTCGCCGCATGCATGGAAGGGGTGTCCTTAACACTCGAATGGAGCTCCCTGCCTTTCTCTCTGGAAACGGACAGCTTAGTCGCTGCTAATATGATCAAAGAAACTGAACAAAACAGGTCTCCAGTTGCTGCCATCGTTGGAGAGATCAAGCGGCTCCTTGCACTTGGTCGTCAACATGTGGTAACGCATGTTTGTAGGAGTAAAAATAAAGTTGCTCATGCTTTAGCCCAAACGGGGCGTTCTGAACCACGTACTGTAGTTTGGACATGCCATGGACCTGATGCAGTTGGCGCACTGTGCCAACAGGATTGTAATGATCTCCTTTGATTAATACAATCCTCTTTATTCGCAAAAAAAAATGTCTAGAAACCACTTTGTCACTATTTTGTTTTGCACTCAACACTTCCTAGATGGATTGTTATGGTAAATGTAATTCATGTGCAACTCATTAGGTTTGTAATACTTAGATTATCATAGATATAATATATGTTTTTGGTCATGTGTGGTTGTGCAATTATGAGATATATTTGAAATACCAATATTATGAAATATTGTGCTATATATAGCACTTCCCTGTGGTGCAACACCTCTTGGTGATATTAATTCAGTGAGGGTTGACTAATGGCCCATGGTGCAACAAACATCTTGGGTACAAAATATGCATACAAGTACTTTAGACTGTCAACGACTTTCTAAATTGAAGGTGTGGGCTAACCTCTCAACTAAAGGAATCCCAAAAGGGGTGTATGCACCAGCGGCGGTGCCAGGAACCATATCATGTGTAGTCAATTGGGTGTTGTGTAGTCAGATGTATGAATTTCTATGATTTTTATGCATGGGTTTTGCTTGTCATATGATGTATTTGACAAAAATCTGTGTAGTCAATTGACTACACAGGTAAAGTGTGGCTTCGCCACTGGTATGCACCATCGGTAATCACATTAACCGATGGTTTGGCTCTCCTCCCGGTTCTATGTAACCCTGACGGGTTGTATATACCATTGGCTATTAAGAAAACCAACGGTAAACAATAACCGTCAGATGATAAAAACCTGACCGTAAAGCGTCAGCTATAAGCGCATTCGGCCTACTGGGAGCCAGGTGTAGGAAACTACATATCTGACAGCTCACCGTCGGCTTCTTACTGTGGGCAAAGATATAATATGACGGTACCGTCGGTTATTAGTGTAATGGCCGATGAAGCATAGCTGATGGGAGATGGCCGATAGTGTACCGTCAGTTATAAGAGTATCCCACGGTGAACTTAAATATCCAACGGTAATTGGACCCTCGGCTAAAATGGGATATCTAGTAATGCAATTAAGCAAGCAAAAACCCAATTCGGTGCCCAGGCTCATCTGCATCCGGTCAGGAAAAATATCAAAACAAATACTAAAAAAATCCAATTGTTTGTGTGATATTAAATTTTATGTGTGAGGTTTGCTCCACATATCAACTTATTTGCACATCTAAGCAGCTCTCAGCAAAAAAAAATCGGCTCAGAACAATGTGTGAACAGTAAACTTTTTTATAGATCCTGAATTTGTCTTTTTTGCTGAGAGTTGCTCAGATGTCCAAATGAATTGAATCTTGAAGCGCACCTCACGCATAAACTTATCTACCAAACAAAAAATTGGATTTTTTTTATTTGTTTAGTATTTGTTTTGATTTTTTCGTCAGGGGGGTGCAGATGAGCTCAGGAGCAGCAGAAACGCCGCACTCGCAAGCAAGAGGTTAACTGAAAACAAAACCATAAGTCATTCATTGTATCATATCCTCGCACATAGATGTTAGGTTTGCATTAACATGTTGGGTGTGACTTGCCAATACATTCAAAGTATTGACCTCTATGGTTGCAGCTTATCATGTTGCAAAATTTTATACGACGAGTAAATGATGTGATGTAGGGTTATGGTCTATACTCAACTTTTGTCGATGGTGTTTACGGACTTCGCCTAGATTTTGTTTTGCTTTTTCGTTGTATTTTCTTTTGTAAACTAGTCTTGAGCTACGCAGGTATGTAACATTTATATTCCGGATCTACAATAATATTACATCATGTATTGTGTGTGCTATCTATTGATACATGGGCTAGCACAGTGAGCACATAATTCGAAGGGACCGCTGTATTAGGCATGCCCCATTTTCTTTGTTTCTTTCATTGGTTGGTTTTTGTCTGTTTTTTCTTTTCTTTTCATTTTTAAAATTTGTAAATATTCTGAATACATAATTCTTTTAAAATAATTTATCTATTTTAAAAATTCATAATGCATTAAAAATATATTAATGTAGTGTAAAATATTTGTTTGTGCAACTTTTACAAAACATTAGTACTATTTAAAAAATGATGGTGTGCTTTCCAATATTATTAAGAACAACTATACAATATAAAAATGCTCCCATATTACAAAAAAGTTTGTAACATTAAAAAAATGTAGATTGTAAAAACATCACTTAATTAAAAAAAATTTGCACACTTTTTATAAAATACAACATGTTGAATGTTTAACATGTATTAAGAAATATTCAAAACATGTATTGAAAATGTTTGACGTGTATACAATTTTTTTTACAATAAGAAATGAAAAAAGTAGACATGTGTTAGAAAAATAAAAGACCAATGAAAACCGTGAAGAAACACAAAAGACGAAAATAATAAAAGAGAAAAAAAACGCGCATAAAAGCTTTTTTTAGTATAACACTTAAAAGCTTCTAAGACCGATTATGGAAGCTTTCTGAACCGCTTCTCAGAAACCCATATTGTGCCGGCCCATTTAGCGATCGCAGAAAGCCAGCCCAAAATCGCGAGGAGAGCCGCCGCCGGCCGCTGCGGGCTCCTTTCTTCCCCGCCGCCGACTGCCACAGCGCGACCGGAGAGCCGCCGCCGCCGGTTCTTTGAATCTCTCGGCCGTCCTGCGGCCACACCGGTCGCTGCCTGACCGCGCTGTCCCTGCTGGACTGGCCCATCTCCGGCGGAGCGGGACCTGCAACCCTGCTGTTGCTGCTGCTGCATGAATGCCAGTGTAAGGTCTTGAGAAACTGGAGCCTGAGTCTCAGGTACAGGTGCGCTTGGATGGGATTGGTTTATGAGATTTTGAGCTTCATCCTCAAGGAACTGTATCTTCAATTATTCATAGGCGAATAGTAGAATTTATACTATGTCCAGAAATACTCGTCGGAGAAATAGATGTATGTAGACATATTTTTGTTATAGAAATTGCACCTGTACCTAGTGATCACATCCGTGGCCGTCGTTTTCGCATCTTTAGCTAGTGACCACATCTCACATCTCACTAGTGAACAAAAGCGTGGCTGGGAATCGCTATCCTGTGTTAAGGATGGTAGGTAGGTAGTGCACATATTAGGCCACCAAAAGAACAAACAAAATGTGCCATGTTAGTATGTTGCTGCTACACAATTAATTAAGGACTAATTAATGTTGCTTTTTTTTGCATACTAATAATATGGGACAAGGTCAACTAGATCTAGTATATGTAAGTATAGTATGACAATTAATGCACTACAAGCCTGCAACCACCCCCCAACAACTCCAGCTCTATATCTCTATCTCTCTTGCCAATAATTGATTGTTCGGTTGGTCGGCGTTATCCTTTTCTGTTCATCTTCTCCTCTTTCTCTATACCTTTCAGATGGGGGCAGCAGTAGCAGCAGCAGCAGTGGTTCTAGTCATGGCTGGCCTCTTGGGAGCTGCAGCTGCCAGTGTAAGATTCCAGCAACAACTGTGATCAGATTCGCCCGTAATGATTCCCTGCTAAAATTGAGCTTTGGGTTGCATCTGAATTCAGGTAGGCGACCAGTGTTCGACGAGTGCTGGCTGCGGTGCCGGGCAGTGGTGCTTCGACTGCGAGCCGAAGCTCGCCGGCTCCCACTGCGCCCGCTCCACCGCCACCAACCCCTTCCAACTCGTTGTAAGAGTCCGCTTAATTCTTCCAGTTGTTTGATTCTTCTCTCTTTTTTTCCTGTGTCAGAGAAGGAATAAGAGCAGGTGATTATGTTTGTTGATGATTTTGAGTTCCTTTATTCCTCTTTCCACAAATTCTTGGTTGGCCAGATCTGTTTCTGAAACAAACAGAATGCGGTTTATGTCATGGGCAGATTGTATCGCTTCTCTTGGTCAGTCCGTGCCGAAAAAACGATGGATTTGGATTTTATTAGGATATTTCCATAATCATGTCTATGTAATGTTGCTTGTATATTGGGGTCACATTCTCTACATGCATAGAGATTTCAGTAAGATATGGCAGGGCGTTATGGCCTAATTTTCTCCCAAAATCCAACAAGTTTGATCACCCGCCAACAAAAAACCCGATAAGTGATGTTCATACCCAATTAGGAGTATAGGACTTGTTTGGACTCAGTAGCCAAGAAAATCATAATGAAAACAGTTTTTTTACATGGCCCTAATGTTTCATTGTGAATTTGTTTTGCTTCTGGTTTGGTCTTCAGAATAACTCGTTGCCATTCAATAAGTACGCCTACCTCACGACGCACAATTCATTCACGATTGTTGGGGAACCGTCGCACACCGGAATTCCACGCATCACCTTCGACAACCAGGAGGATACAGTCACCGATCAGTTAAATGTAGCTTCTGTGTCATCTGATAAGACTCTTCTGTTGTTCTACATGTCTTATCTTATGAACATCACTTCTCATCGCAATTGCATTGCTGTACAGAATGGTGTTCGCGCGCTAATGCTCGATACATATGACTTCAAAGGAGGTGTATGGTTGTGCCATTCCAGTGGAGGCAAATGCAACGATTTTACTGCATTTGTGAGTACATACTGAATATGCCTTCCTCCCTCATATCCACATAGACTTTCAGAATACAGTCTATAAATATTATTACTTGATTGTAGGAACCGGCATTGGACACGTTCAAGGAAATTGAGGCCTTTCTTTCTGCCAATCCATCTGAAATTGTTACGTTAATCCTGGAAGACTATGTTCATGCGCCAAATGGCCTGACAAACGTGTTCAAGGCCTCTGGTCTGCAAAAGTACTGGTTTCCGGTGTTGAAAATGCCAAAGAATGGTCAGCAGTGGCCTCTTGTCAGCGATATGGTCAAAAGCAACCAGCGCCTCCTTGTGTTCACCTCTGCCAGATCGAAGCAAGTCACAGAAGGAATCGCATACCAGTGGAATTTCATGGTTGAGAACAATTGTGAGACACTACTTCCTCCATACGAAACATTCTGCTGCAGTTCCTAATTATCGTAACTATTGTTGCTATGAAACTGATTGATTTCACTGTGTTGAAGATGGCGACGATGGAATGGATGCTGGCAAATGCTCAAACCGTGCGGAGTCCGCGCCGCTCAACGACAAGACCAAGTCACTGGTCCTCATGAACTACTTCCCATCTGTCCCAATGAAGCCGACTGCGTGTTTGCAGCACTCCAGGGGCCTCACTGGGATGTCTAACACATGCTACGGCTCAGCTGGAAACCGATGGGCTAATTTCATCGCAGTTGATTACTACAAGGTACTGAACACAGGAATCAATATATATTTATATCTATATACATAAAACTTGAGGGTCAAGTACTTGTATGTTTCACAAGATGACAACTGCAGATATTAATCTCAAATAATCTAAACACTTCTAAAACCTATTAAATCTCGATGCAGTGGAAGTGGAGTGTATATTTACTATCCAGTATATCCAGTTCCGGTTGAGTGCAACAAGGCTATGTTGTTACACAAAATCATTGATGTTTGTGCATGTTTCTGAAATGAACTAAATTCAGAGAAGCGAGGGAGGGGGTGCGTTCCAAGCCACCGATCTGCTCAACGGCATGTTCCTGTGTGGATGTCAGGACGTCAAGGCTTGCCAGGTGAGTGTGCAAGATATAATTTCTTCCTCCTTTGTTGTGCATCTATGTCTCTTGATATCTTTGTTGCCTGAATCATGACATGGATTAACCTTTTTTTGTCGCGTGGCCTTTTGTAGCGAGGATCTAGTGTAGTATGCTCTGCCTGAATCCGGGAGAGCTAGGACATGTAGCAACTGCACATACATAGAACAAGGTATGACACCAGGATAGGACTTTTAATTTCTGGCAAACAAATAAAAATTTAGATTTCTTCTCATGCTTTATTTTCAGGGGAGCTTACTTTTTTTGGCTGACTTGAACCCTTATAAAACTGCTGCAGCGGAGAACTGGAGATGCATGGTGTGATGATTTAGTCTCAAGATGAGACAAGACGTACTCTTTTTTCTCTCTAGGTAGAAGAAATATTTACTTAGGATTCAGATTCTCCGAAACCGAAAGTTGAAAAATGAGTGGTTTCTGCAACGGAAAAATGGTGAAGATGTTGGATAATGCATTACAACTGTGAACGTGATTCGTCAACATGCTGTACTCTTGGAGACGTTGTAGTTGTGCCTGGTGGAATATTTGGCATTATGGTTATTTATTTCATACATTTACACATCAAATGCTGTTGTTATATGTTAATTATTAATGGTCTGTCATTATGGTTATTTCTTTCATACATTTACTGTGGCCCCTAAATTTGCCCACATTATTGGCTACTGTGTGTGCATTGCATGGGAGGGACTGCAAATGGCAGAGAAACACTGGTTCTTTGTACAGTGTCATGTATTTAGCCCTTGCAGAATTATAAATTTGGTGAATTACGGCAATGGCATCTGCTCAGGATTATAAAATTTCCGGCTCTTTTTCTTCATGTCAAAATAGTCCAGATTACCCCTTGCATATTCCATGACTTCTTAGCTATCAGGCAAATAGATGGGTCTATCTTACTTTCGAGGTACGATAAATGAGCTCAAACAATATACTCATAATAAACTGCTACAGAATCCCATGAGTAACCTTATGCAGTAATCTGCCGGTTTTCTGCATCGATATAATAACAAAGGGCTAAATTTTTGTGCCTGTAACTAAACTCAATATTGATGTAACGATTAAGTTTCCATGTCTGTAACTAACATATTCATTCAAACTGTTTGAGTTTTTGTCTCCCAAACTTAGAATAATTAATTTCCCTTGTGATTATTTGGAAGACTATTCTGAAGAACAATGTAAGGAAATCAGCTGAAATTACATTCTGATCAATCACCTGAAGGTACAGTGAAGAAATTAGTTATTCAGGTCAATATTGTTCTGATCCATCACCTGAAATTACATTGCTTCCCAGGGTGGCATTATAGGTACATGTTGAAAACGAATCTAATTAGCAAGCTAAAAGACTACCTCCCCACTTGTTACTACCACTAATACAAAATCAATGTCTAGAAACATACAAGATTTCAGAGTTCCTTGCATTGTTCTTCACAACTAGGGCTGTCGAGCCAGTTGCTTAAGTCTTTTTAGAAATCCAGGAGTGAATTCGGATCCATGACCTGAAATTACATTGAAGAAATTAACTTTTCAAGTCAATATTGTTATTAGCTAGTACTACAAATCTTGAGAACACAAGGCTTTAGATTTCTTAAACTTACCCATGGGAATATCTTCGTCCAATGGGTTGTCAGTGAGACCTTGTTTGAAGAAAAAAGGTGATTTCAGCACGAGCTTGGTTGCCGCGCCAAAATGAACAATGAAGGTTGGAGTTGAGGTAAGACACTCAAGCAAATTGCCTTTGCCTTTCTGGCTGAAGAATTTGGGATTCGTGAATATTTTTCAAAGTTTATATAAACGAAAAAAACAGGGGATGCCCCGGTCCTATAGTTGGGTCAGCCCAAGGTGCTCGGTTTCCCCGCGCAACGCGGGGAATAGGACCTCCTGCGGGACGATCAAGCCAGCACCCCCCCCCCCCCCCCCGGGCCACCGGCACCGCTCGCTACGTGATTTCGATCGGCCCAAGAAATGCAGAGTCCACTTTTAGGAAGGTTTAGATTATTTTATTTATTTTTATTGTTTTATTCGTTTTCTTTTTCATTTTATTCATGTTTTCTTCGTTTTTTCTTTTTATTCTTTTTTATTTAAAATTTACTTTTTCGCTTTTTCATTAACATTTTCAAATTAGCAAAAAAAATCATGATTTTTTCATCAAATTTAGAAACTTTTCATTGAATTAAAAAGATGTACATTGAGTTCATTTTTCCATTGTAATAAAAAATTGCACATCATATTAACAAATGATCATCAATTTCAGAAAATGTCATCATATTGAAAAAATTCATCAATTCAATAAATATATATCCAGTTTAAAAGATAATCATACATTTAAAAAAATATTGGTTTCAAAATTTGTTTATCAAATTCAGAACATGTTCATCAAAATTCAGAAAATGTTCATCAAAATCGAAAAAACTGTTCATGAAAATTCAAAAAACAGTTCATCAAAAATTCAAATTTGTTCAAGGAAATACAAAAGGATTTATTTCTTTCTAAAATCTTGAATATTTTTTGATTTTTTAAATCCCAAACTTTTTAAAAGTAGCGAAAAAAGCAACAAGAGAAATAAAAAAACAGGGGGCCCGCCCTGCACCTGGGCCTGCCCGAGTAGCCGTGCGTGTGTGTGTGTGTGCGCGCGCGCGCGTGCGAGTGCGTGTGCGTGTGTGCATGTGTGTGCGTGTGCGCGTGCACGTGCGTGCGTGTGTCTTACCTTATTTTCCGTCGCGCCGGGGAATAGGGCCATCTGACTCTTGATGTTAAGGTTGAAACTGAGCAGTTATCTGACTCTAAGATCAGCACGATGAAAGTGGTGCTGCAAGCGCTTCACCAGATCTGGCTGAAAGACGAGATTAAAGCCAAGTAAAGATCTAGAGATAAAGATATTTTAGAAAGAGATAGGAATACTAAATACTTCCAGGTTGTGGCCAACCAAAGGAGGAGGAAAACCCAGATACATGCTCTAGATGGCCCTAATAGTATTGTTACAGAGACTAAGGACATGCTAGACATTGCTACCTGCTTCTATAAAAATCTCTGAAAGGATCGATATGGTTGACTAGAGAGGGGGTGAATAGGCAACTACTAATTTTTACTTTTCTTTACCAAATTAAACTTTGCATCAAAGTAGGTTGTCTAGATGTGCAACTAGGTGAGCAACTTATATGATGCAATAACAACAAGCATACAAGCAAGTAAGGGAAGAAACACTAAAGAGTTTGCACAAGTAAAGGTAAGAGATAACCAAGAGTGGATCCGGTGAAGACGAGGATGTGTTACCGAAGTTCCTTCCTTTTGAGGGGAAGTACGTCTCCGTTGGAGCGGTGTGGAGGCACAATGCTCCCCAAGAAGCCACTAGGGCCACCGTATTCTCCTCACGCCCTCACACAATGCGAGATGTCGTGATTCCACTATTGGTGCCTTTGAAGGCGGCGACCGAACCTTTACAAACAAGGTTGGGGCAATCTCCACAACTTAATCGAAGGCTCCCAACAAGACCACGAAGCTTCACCACAATGGACTATGGCTCCATGGTGACCTCAACCGTCTAGGATGCTCAAACACCCAAGAGTAACAAGATCCGCTAGAGATGAGTGGGGGAATCGAAAATCCCTTGGTGGAAGTGTAGATCAGGGCCTTCTCAACCACTCCCGAGCAAATCAACAAGTTTGATTAGCTAGAGAGATAGATCGGGCGAAAATGGAGCTTGGAGCATTTAATGGAGCTTGAGCAATAAATGGAGCTTGGGGAGGAAGAGGTAGGTCAAAAAGAAGAAGGGGACTCCCTTTTATAGTGGGGGCAACAATCCAACCGTTGCCCCCACCAACCAGCCCCGCACAGGGCGGTACTACCGCTGAGAGGGGGCGGTACTACCGCCAGGACAGCGGTACTGCCGCGCCAGCCAGCGGCACTGCCGGGCAGAGGAGACTAGTAGGAAAGGACCCAACCGCAGTACTACCGCGGTGGTAGGGACGGTACTACTGCTCCTAGAACGGTACTACCGCCTCTACAACCGCGACTAGTGCCGCAAAACCCGACACGAGAAAAAGACCTCTCGAATCGAGGCGGTAGGAGCCAGACTGCCCAGCGGTACTACGGCAGCGGGGTCACGGGCGGTACTACCGCTGTGGAGCGGTACTGCCGCTTGTGACCCTTCGGCCGTACTACCGCTGGCAGTGCGGTACTACCGTTGGGGCGCAAAAGAGAGAGAGAGAATCTCTCAAAGATGCTGAGGATGAGGCGGAGGTGCCAGGTACCCCAGCGGTACTACTGCTGTGGAGCCACGGGCGGTACTACCGCTGTGGGGCGGTACTGCCGCTTGTGGCTCCTCAGCGGTACTACCGCTGGGTTGCGCGGTACTACCACTTGGACCCAGACATGACAAGGAAGAGAGGAGAGATCTCTTCAATGGAATGGAGACGCTCGGAGAGTGAGAAGCTGATGTGTACGTGATGATTCCACCCATGCAATACCCCAGCGGACCCCCTCTTGATAGTACGGTGCCCTCTACGCAACTAGTCCACCGAGAAAGAAACGAAAGAGCTACACCGTCTTGAAATACACTCCGAGGGGAAGAAAGCGTCTCGTGCCAGGGGAGAATCTGTGAATTATTCAAAGCACAAGATTAGTCCGCAAACATGTTGTCATCAATCACCAAAACTACCTTGAGAGAGATATGCCGTAACAATCTCCCCCTTTTTGGTGGATTGATGACAACTAGGGATTTGCGCAAGGAAAAAAAATAAAACGAAGAAAACTAAGAACTACAAAATATAGACGGGCTCCCCGAGAATGTGTGCACCTAGATATGGCAAGACACACACATTCGGATCAACACTCCCCCTATATTTTATAGTCCAACAATACTAAGCACAAGATATATGAGAGAAGAGAATAAACAGGACAAGCATGCATCTCATAATAAACTACAGTACTCTGAATAGACATAAGTTATAAGGTAGCGATAGGGAGTATATGTCTCACACCATATGTCTAGAACTTAGGTCTCACACCAAACCAAACCAAATAAAGACACCGAGAAAACACACAAGAACCCACAAGACGACTCAAAGCACGGCAACAAACAAAAATCCCTACACTCTCTCCCCCTTTGGCAGCGAGACACTAAAAAGGGCAAAGAGTGACGCTACGACTCCAGGTGATGGGAAGATGAAGATCTCGAACATCACATCTCTGCATCTTCATCATGGGTCGAAAACTGCTCGGCATCGGAGTCGGTCCAAGGGCAATGCTGATGAATCCATTCCTCCTCTTCAGTGATCTGACCCTCAGACCCACTGGCAACTATTGCTCCCATCTGACGCATGAGCTCCTTGTGGCGCGTCCTGGCATGCTTCTCCGCCACATGAGTCATGTACTGACCATGGGACTCCATGCAGAAAAGCTTCTTCATCTTGCGCTTAAGCTTCTGTGCCCATGACGGTTCTATACTAGAGGGGCCAAAGTCCTCCTCACGATCATCAGTAGCAGCCCCACCCTCGGTCCCCATGGCATCAGCAGCAGACGGATCCCCCATGGCAGCAGCAGCAGTAGACGGACCCCCTGTGGCAGCAGTAGCAGATGGACCCCCTGTGTGAGGCGTTGTCCAATTGTCCTTCTTCCTCAGACGCTTGATCTCATGAGAAACCAAGTCTCCAGTTTCTAGCAACACTCTGGGATAAGTCTGTGCCCAGGCCCTCTCAATGAGCCTCATGATGAATGGACCATATATAGGGCACTTGCGCTCAGACACGGCAGAGAGAAGTTTAGACCACATGACATGAGAAATATCCAGGCTCTCTCCAGTGCTTGCTTCCTTCTCATGCTGACAGAAAAGGAGCATGTCCACGAGGTAAGAGTGGACCATATCCAGATTCCCGATCCGAGGGAAGAGAGTCTCACGGAAGATGCGATGAAGAATGTCCAGATACGGAGACAGCTCATAGGTCTTCTTCTCAGTTACTGGGTGAACTTTCACAGTGCAGTAGGGCCAAAGGGCTTGCTTGTGGGTGGACGTAGCATTGCAGTGAGGGCGGAAACCGACAGGAGTCTCAAGCCCGTAATCCACCACATCAAGTAACTCCATGAAAGCCTTCCACTTGACAGAAAGCAGCTTGCCATTGGTCATCCATGTCAGAGTCCTGTCGACATCCGTCCCAAGATGGACGGTGGCATAGAATTGAGCCACCAAATCCGCATCGAAATCCTTGTTGAATTGCATGATCCTGAGAATGTTCAGCTGAGTGCACATCTGAAGGGCTTCGCCAAAGTACTCTGGGTCCTTCTCCATAGCATCAGTGTCAATGGAGCGAACATCAACAAAAAGATTCTTCTTCGCCTTGATCACATCAAAGTAGATGGAAAACTGAAAATGGTTCCAGAACGGGCGGTTGACCAAAGTGGGTTCTTGGTCCACCGCATAGGGGTTGCGGCGACGCTTCTCCCAAAACTCCTTGTTGGTCATCTCACTCACAGTCTTCCCCTTTGGCTTGTTGGCGGATCGCTTTGATTGCTGAGGAGGTGGAGGAACACTTGCAGATGCACTTGCTGGAGGCGGTTGGGTGCTCGAGGAACCACCGGCTGGCTCTGAGGTGCGGTAGCGTTTTGATGTAGCACGCCCGGGGTTGATACGGCGACCTTGCTGCTCGAAATGGTCATCACCTAGAGCCAAACACAAGAACACGCAAAACAACCAGAAAGAACGAGTATAAGCCAACAAACTCAACAAAAAAGATCAAGGCAAGGCAGGAAAATGATGGAATTTGGCATGCAGCGGTAGTACCGTGACATGCCCGCGGTAGTACCGCCCCAAGCGGTAGTACCGCCCCAAAGAAAGCGGTAGTACCGCTCGAGGTCAAGCGGTAGTACCGCTCCAATGAGAGAGGTAGTACTGCTCGAGGCGGAGAAGCAGCAGTTTCCTACAGCACGGGGCAGTGAAACAGCGGTTTCCTACTACCGTGGTCAGATCCGGCACTACCGGCCTACCAAATTCAAAAATATTCCTACCAAACTCTAATCGAGATAGTCTAGTTGCCTTCTCCAACCAACTCAAGCCTAGATTTGGCCAAAAATCTAGAGATGCAACCACCATTGCCCCTAAGAAACAAGATCTGAAAACGAGACAAAAGGAAAGAAGGAACGGGGGCAATACCAACATCCATGGCAAGAGAACGAGGCGGGGATCGACTCCACCAAAGGAAATGGAGAGGGACGCCCCGGAGACAGAGATCCGCCAGAGCCCTCCCGTGGCGAGTGGAGGCTGGAGAGAGGAAGAGAAAAGAGGGGGCGAAGTGAATGGGTATGGGGGAGAAGAAACCTCCCCCTGCCCCGACTTAACCCCCTGGTCTCGTCCCTCAGCGGTAGTACTGTGCTGGGGGCGGTAGTACCGCTTACGAGCGGTAGTACCACGCACCACCAGCGGTAGTACCACCCAGCACGCCACGGCAACTAAACAAACAAGGCTTTTGCTCAATGGAACGACAAAAACGGCAAGAGAAAGAGCACACCAGCAAATGACCAAGACACACCTCTTCAAAAGAGGGCGGTGGCAGAGGCCACCTATGTTTGAGTCAAAAGGTATGGCGCCGCGAAGATTTTAACCTTGGGCCCATGACCAAAACTCGTCTTTGAAGCACAAGTACCATCAACAATGGCTAAAGTGAAAGACTTGATCAATTTATGCATAATGGGGGGAGGGAGAGTTCATTGAGAGAACAACACTCCCCCTATGTCCATGCCTACACCTAAACTAGACAACAAAATGAGCGTGGTAGGGTGTGCAAGGGTTCAAGCCACATTGCTCGAATCAATGATATTTATCTCATGCCTTAACTCGCGAAATCTTGCTTCATCCATGGGCTTCGTGAAAATATCTGCAAGGTTGTCATGAGTGTTGACATAGTTGAGCTCGATCTCTCCTCGCCTAATGTGATCCCGGATGAAGTGATACCGAATCTCAATATGCTTCGTCTTGAAGTGTTGCACCGGGTTGAGAGAGATCTTGATGGCACTTTCATTATCACACCAAAGAGGCACTTTGTCACAAGTGACACCATAATCCTTTAAAGTTTGCCTCATCCATAGGAGTTGTGCACAACAACTACCGGCGGCAACATACTCCGCCTCAGTGGACGAGAGACACACATAACTTTGCTTTTTGGAAGACCAACTTACCAAAGAGCAACCAAGGAATTGGCACCCTTCGGAAGTGGACTTCCTATCCACTTTGTCTCCCGCCCAATCGGAATCCGAGTACCCTACAAGCTTGAAGTTTGATCCTCTTGGGTACCATAAGCCAAAGTTTGGGGTATTAGCCAAATATCGAAAGATTCGTTTGACCGCCACATAGTGACTTTCCTTAGGTGCGGCTTGAAACCGTGCACAAATTCCCACACTCAACATGATGTTCGGTCTAGATGCACAAAGGTAAAGCAAGGATCCAATCATGGAACGATATACCTTTTGATCCACCACTTTACCATTAGGATCTAAGTCAAGTTGGCACTTGGTGGGCATTGGAGTGGAAGCCAGCTTAACGTCACTTAGCTTGAATCTCTTGAGCATGTCTTGAGTGTATTTGGATTGATTGATGAAGGTTCCTTCTCTTCTTTGCTTCACTTCGAACCCTAGAAAGAACTTCAACTCTCCCATGGAGGACATCTCGAACTTTGAGGTCATGAGAGCGGCAAATTCTTCATTGAAAGCTTTGTTAGGAGAACCAAAGATAATATCATCAGCATATAATTGGCACACAAACAACTCCCCTTTGACCTTCTTAGTAAAAAGAGTGGGGTCGATTAGCCCAACTTCAAAACCACAGTCTTGTAACAACTCGGTAAGGTGGTCATACCACACACGTGGGGCTTGTTTAAGGCCATAGAGTGCCTTATCGAGTTGATACACATGATCGGGAAAGTAGGGATCCTCGAACCCGGGGGGTTGCTTGACGTAAACCAATTCATTAATAGGACCATTAAGAAAAGCACTCTTCACATCCATTTGTTGTAACTTAAAGTTATGATGAGAAGCATATGCAATCAACATGCGAATGGATTCAAGACGAGCAACGGGAGCAAAGGTTTCACCGTAGTCGATACCCTCGACTTGGGAGTAGCCTTGTGCTACCAAACGAGCCTTGTTGCGAATGATAATCCCATGGGAATCTTGCTTGTTCTTAAATATCCACTTGGTTCCTATGACATTGTGATTCCCGGTTGGTCTTGGCACCAATCTCCACACTTTGTTGCGCTCGAAGTTGTTGAGTTCTTCATGCATGGCATTGAGCCAATCCGGATCTTCTAGCGCTTCATAGACCTTGTGGGGTTCCACACAAGAGACAAACACGTGATGCTCACAATAATTTGCTAATTGTCTACGAGTGCTTACCCCCTTTCTTAAGATTCCAAGCACATTCGTCATGAGATGATCCTTGGTGGAGAGCTTGGAAGCAACCTTGGCGGCACGACGCTCTAATTCCTCCTCGGGGGTGAGACGAGGAGTGGTCACTTGATCATCTTGAGCGTCGTCTTGGGCTTGTTCTTGTTCTTGAACTTGCTCGGAGGATAGAACTTGACCTTGGGCATCACTTGATGTGTCAACACCATCTTGAGCGTGATCTTGCCCTTGGTCATGTTCTTGAGGATGAGGGCCTTCATGTTGTTCTTCGGAAGCGTGTGGGCCTTGGGTTGGTGATGGCTCCACTTGAGTGGAGCTTTGTCCTTCTCCTTCGGCCACAAGGGGTTCCTCGATGGGTAGGATAAAGCCAACACCCATTCTTCTTATGGCTTGGGGAGGAATTTCATCACCTACATCACAAGTGCCATTTTGCTCCACTTGGGAGCCATTATTCTCATCAAACTCCACGTTACACGTCTCCTCAATAAGTCCCGTGGATTTATTGAGGACACGGTAAGCATGAGAGTTTGTAGCATAGCCAACAAATATGCCCTCATAAGCTCTAGCCTCAAATTTAGACAACTGAACACCTTTCTTGAGAATGAAACACTTACACCCAAATACCCGGAAGTACTTGAGATTGGGCTTGTTACCGGTGAGTATCTCATATGGAGTCTTGTTCAAGCCCTTGCGGAGGTAGAGCCGATTGGATGCATGACACGCGGTGTTGATGGCTTCGGCCCAAAAGTTGTACGGAGACTTGAACTCCGCCATCATGGTCCTTGCCGCATCCATCAACGTCCAGTTCTTCCTCTCCGCAACACCGTTTTGTTGAGGGGTGTAGGGTGTGGAATATTGATGCTTGATTCCCTCATCACTAAGAAATTCATCCAAGGTGTAGTTCTTGAAATCGGTGCCATTGTCAATATCTTTGCATTGTGTTGACGTTGTGCTTCATTTGCAAAGTCAATGACGGTTTGTTGGGTCTCGCTCTTCCTCTTGAAGAAATACACCCAGGTGTACCTTGAGTAGTCATCCACAATCACCAAGCAATACTTCCTACCTCCAAGACTATCGAAAGATGGAGACTCAAAGAGATCCATGTGAAGGAGCTCCAAAGGCCTCTTCGAATAAATGATAGTCGTGGGAGGGTGAGCCTTCTCATGTAGCTTTCCTTCGATACAGGCACTGCAAGAACGATCTTTAGCAAAACTAACATTCGTTAGTCCATGGACATGGTCCCCCTTGAGGAGACTTTGCAAAGATTTCATATTGACATGGGCTAAACGGCGATGCCAAAGCCATCCCACATCAACTTTAGCCATTAGGCATGTCGCGGTCTTAGTGGGTCGCTCCGAAAAGTTAATCACATATAGACCGTTCTCGACATGCCCAACAAAAGCTACTTTAAGAGTCTTGCTCCACAAGAGGGCCACGGTATCGATATCAAAGAAAGTGGCAAATCCCATGATTGCAAGTTGACGAATGGAAAGTAAATTGTATGCAAGGGACTCAACAAGCATGACCTTCTCGATCGTGAGATCATGAGAGATGACCACCTTGCCAAGTCCCAATACCTTAGAAGATGAGGCGTCACCCCACTCGACATTGGTGGGCATAGATGGAACCTTGTGCACGTCCACCACCAAGTCCTTGCTTCCGGTCATATGATTTGTAGCTTCGCTATCGAGCAACCATGATCCACCACCGGAAGCAAACACCTACAAGAGATCAATGCTTGGTTTTAGGTACCCATTTTGTAATGGGTCCTTTGATGTTAGTAACAAGGGTCTTTGGAACCCAAATAGACCATTCAATGTACTCATGAAGATAACCAACAAATTTGGCATAAACATGCCCATCACTAGCATGGCATAACACATAAGAAGGACTAAAATCACTGGCTTTGTTGGGAGGGGTGACATTGCCCTTCTTGACATTGTTCTTCTTCTTCTCCTCGGAGGCACTCTCTCCCTCCTTCACAAAGGTTTGCATGAGAGGAGGAGGTCATTTGGTCTTGTCATTCTTCTTCTTGTTCTTGGAGTCGGGCACGTACCCAACCCCTTCCTTGGCCACAACCCCCTTTTGGTTGATCAAGAGATCTTTGAGGTTCTTCTTGCCTTGTATGCAAGTTGCAAGACCTCTCTCAAGTTGTCCCTTTAGCTTAGCGTTCTCCTCAACGAGATGCACATGCTCACAACACGGGTTAGTAGCATTTGCGTTATCAATTAACATGATACGAGGGAAAGTGGCTTTTTCCTTGGTTAGCTTTACTTGAAGTTGATCATGAGACTCTTTGAGGCTAGCATGAGCACCCTTCAAGACCTTGTGAGCCTTGTCAAGTAGATCAAACTCCTCTTTGAGTCTAGCAAGATCAACCTCAAGTTCGGCCTTCTCGGAGTTTAGCACATGAGAAACTATGAGGACATGATCATAATCTTTCTTTAACTTAGCATAATCAACGTTGTGTGACTCCTCAAGAGCCAAACGTAGACCACGCTCTTCCTCAAGAGCATTGGAAAGATCCGAAATCTCATCGGCATAGTCACGACTATGTCCTTCCATCTTAGTGATGGTGTCTTCGTGAGCCTCGATCATGTCATTGGCTTCACCAAGTTGTTCCAAGAGAGCAACAAAGTGCTTCTTAGATTTTCCCTTGAGTTTGCCCATAAAGGCCTCAAACTCGTTAGCCTCCACATTAGCTCCCTCAAGTTCATTAATGCTATCCGTCGGAGAAGGATGATTAATGATGGTAGTTTTGATGTTGGGGGTTACCTTGTTGGTGGCTTTAGCCATGAGGCACTTGGCGGTGATGCTCTCATTGGGTGAGTCGAAGAGAGACACCTGTGACGTCGTTGCAATGGCAACGGAGGCCATGGCAACCGACTCATCATCTTCATCATCGTCATCATCCTCATTGTACTCTTCTTGCACCACCAAAGCCTTGGGAGGAGTCTTCTTGGTGAAGTTGTTCTTGTTGGGGAACGACTTGGCCTTGTCCTTCCAGATGAGCTTGCCACCATTGTCTTCCCTCTTCTCATACGGGCATTCCGCAACGAAATGACTCACGTTGCCGCAATTGTAGCAAGTCCTTACACGTTGCTTGCCCCTCATGCCACTCGAGTTGTTTTTGCTAAAGTTTGGCCTCGAGTTTTTCTTGCTCCAAAATTGCCTTGAAGCAAGTGCCATGTGTTCATGATATGCATACTTCGTATCTTCGGGGTTGCTCTCATCTTCTTCCTCTTCTTCTTCTTCCACGGTGAGCTTGGACTTCAATGCAAGGTTGGGCTTCTTTGCCCGTTGAGAACGGAGCACCGCATTGTCGGCGGTCTTGTCCAAAATTTTCATGGCCACAAACTCATCCAACACTTCGCTTGAGGTCAAAGTGTGGAAGTTCGGTCTTTGACGAATGACGGAGGACATGGCCTTGTGATAGGGCATCATTGCCTTGAGGAATTTGCGCTTGATCCAATTGTCATCCGTGTCCTTGCTCCCGTGATCTCCTAGTGAGACCGCGAGTTTGGTTACTCTCTGATAAAGCTCACGAGGTTCTTCATCTTCTTTCATTGCAAACTCATCGGCCTCACTTGTACCACTTCATAGTTGGAGCGCTGAATGCTTGCGCTTCCCCGGTAGAGAGAGACAACACAATGCCATGCATCTTTGGCCAAGGCGAAGGGACGAAGATGAGGTAGGTCTTCGGGTGGAATTGCATCTTGAATGATGAAGAGAGCATTCTCATTGAATTGATTGTCTGCGGCTTCTCGAGGAGTGAAGTTGCTTGGATCATGTGGATAGAAACCTTCTTCAATGATTCTCCAAAGGTTAGTGTTCATATGATTTAAATGACGTTTAAAGCGGTAGACCCAAGAATCAAAATCCTCATTTTTCACAATCTTAGGGGGAGGACCAGCATGATTCAAATGAGTGGAAGGAACCGATCCACCATAAACAAGTGGTGGTTCCACATGGGCAAAGATGCCGGTGCCATTCTTACCACTAGAAGAAGGAGCCTTTTCACTACTAGCTTCCCCCTTATCGGGGATAATATCCGTCACCTTGTTGGCGGGGTCACCCACTTTCAACGGTGCGGTGGATAGTTTAAGCCCTCAAGAAATTTCATAAACATGCTTTCAACTTCGGTCGTCATGGAGGTTTTCAATATTTCCAAGGCCACATTGAACTCCTCACAAGAGACCGAGGTTCCCCCATCTCCCGTAGACGAGATCAGATTCACACCGGAGTGTTCCTCCACACCGTCTACGGTATCAACCATACTCTTTGGACGGTAAAGTCCTTAATAAAGAGACGAGGCTCTGATACCAACTGAAAGGATCGATATGGTTGACTAGAGGGGGGTGAATAGGCAACTACCAATTTTTACTTTTCTTTACCAAATTAAACTTTGCATCAAAGTAGGTTGTCTAGATGTGCAACTAGGTGAGCAACCTATATGATGCAATAACAACAAGCATACAAGCAAGCAAGGGAAGAAACACTAAAGAGCTTGCACAAGTAAAGGTAAGAGATAACCAAGAGTGGATCCGGTGAAGACGAGGATGTGTTACCAAAGTTCCTTCCTTTTGAGGGGAAGTACGTCTCCGTTGGAGCGGTGTGGAGGCACAATGCTCCCCAAGAAGCCACTAGGGCCACCGTATTCTCCTCACGCCCTCACACAATGCGAGATGTCGTGATTCCACTATTGGTGCCTTTGAAGGCGGCGACCGAACCTTTACAAACAAGGTTGGGGCAATCTCCACAACTTAATCGGAGGCTCCCAACAAGACCACGAAGCTTCACCACAATGGACTATGGCTCCGTGGTGACCTCAACCGTCTAGGGTGCTCAAACACCCAAGAGTAACAAGATCCGCTAGAGATGAGTGGGGGAATCGAAAATCCCTTGGTGGAAGTGTAGGTCGGGGCCTTCTCAACCATTCCCGAGCAAATCAACAAGTTTGATTGGCTAGAGAGATAGATCGGGCGAAAATGGAGCTTGGAGCATTTAATGGAGCTTAAGCAATAAATGGAGCTTGGGGGAGGAAGAGGTAGGTCAAAGAGAAGAAGGGGACTCCCTTTTATAGTGGGGGCAACAATCCAACCGTTGCCCCCCACCAACCAGCCCCGCACAGGGCGGTACTACCGCTGAGAGGGGGCGGTACTACCGCCAGGACAACGGTACTGCCGCGCAGAGGAGACTAGTAGGAAAGGACCCAACTGCGGTTCTACCATGGTGGTAGGGACGGTACTATCGCTCCTAGAACGGTACTACCGCCTCTACAGCCGCGACTAGTGCGGCAAAACCCGACACGAGAAAAAGACCTCTTGAATCGAGGCGGTAGGAGCCAGACTGCCCAACGGTACTACGGCAGCGGGGTCACGGGCGGTACTACCGCTGTGGAGCGGTACTGCCGCTTGTGACCCTTCGGCCGTACTACCGCTGGCAGTGCGGTACTACCGCTGGGGCGCAAAAAAGAGAGAGAGAACCTCTCAAAGATGCTGAGGACGAGGCGGAGGTGCCAGGCACCCCAGCGGTACTACTGCTATGGAGCCACGGGCGGTACTACCGCTGTGGAGCGGTACTGCCGCTTGTGGCTCCTCAGCGGTACTACCGCTGGGTTGCGCGGTACTACCGCTTGGACCCAGACAGGACAAGGAAGAGAGGAGAGATCTCTTCAATGGAATGGAGACGCTCGGAGGGTGAGAAGCTGATGTGTACATGATGATTCCACCCATGCAATACCCCAGCGGACCCCCTCTTGATAGTACGGTGCCCTCTACGCAACTAGTCCACCGAGAAAGAAACGAAAGAGCTACACCGTCTTGAAATACACTCCGAGGGGAAGAAAGCGTCTCGTGCCAGGGGAGAATCTGTGAATTATTCAAAGCACAAGATTAGTCCGCAAACATGTTGTCATCAATCACCAAAACTACCTTGAGAGAGATATGACGTAACAATCTCTTTAAGAAAGAGAGCAGAAATGGGTTTAGGTTGAGTGATGACTTCTTCTCTGAAGGAGAAAAGTTAAAACAGAAGATAATATCTCCCTCCAAGCCCCTTTTACTGAAGAAGAGGTAAAGGAAGCCATTTTTTGGTCTTACTCAGATGGAGCTCCAGGCCCTGATGGTCTTTCTTTTCTCTTCTTACAACAATTCTGGGAGGTGCTGAAAAATGATATTATGGCCCTCTTCAAAGAGTTCTATGAGGGAGATCTAGACATTTTCAGACTTAACTTTGCTATGATTACTCTTGTCCCTAAAGAAAAATATGCTTCTAATATGAAGAACTTTAGACCTATTAGTCTACTTAACTGCATCTTTAAAGTTTTCACCAAAGTCTTAACTAATAGATTAGCTAGGTTGATGAATATCCTCACCTCCAGCAACCAATCTGCTTTCATTAAGGGCATATATATACTAGAAAGTGTAGTGACAGCACATGAGGTGCTATACTCCACTGTACACTCTGGCAGTGCTGGCCTGGTGGTCAAATTAGACTATGAAAAAGCTTTTGACAAGGTGAACCTTGATTTCCTTTATGAAATCCTAGAAAAAAGAGGTTTTGGTACAAAATGGCTAAAGTGGATTAAACAGATCACCCAAATGGGTTCTATTGGGGGTGAAGATCAATAGGGTAGAAGGGGAATTCTTCACTACTGGCAAATGCCTGAGACATGGAGACCCTTTCTCCCCCTATTGTTTAATCTTGTTATTGATGTTTTGACTATAGGATGCTGGCTAAAGCAGCATCTCATGATTTAGTGAAAGGCCTATGCTCTGATAGCATCCCTCGAGGTGTCATCTGCCTCCAATATGCACATGACACCATCCTAATCATGGACAATTCTGTAGATAAGGTGACAAATCTTAAACATATACTAACCTGTTTTGAGAATGTTTCTGGTATGAAGATTAATTACTCCAAAAGTGAGATTATTCCACTAGGGCTCTCTGACAGAGAAATAGATTCCTTCAAAACTATCTTAGGGTGTACTGTGGGTACTTTCCCTATTAAATATCTAGGTATTCCCTTTCACTATGACAAACTTAGAAGGGAAGACATCCAACCCCTTATTGATAAGATCCTCAAAAGGATGGCTGAATGGAGAGGTAAACTATTCTCCTACTCTGCTAGGTTAGTATTGATTAAGGCCTGTCTTGCTAGCATTCCAATTTACCTGCTCTCCTTCTTCAAATTCCCCAAGTGGCTCTGGATCTGATCAACAACCAGCTTGCCCACTGTTTTTGGAATGATTTTGAGGGGAATAGGAAACTTCATCTTGCAAACTGGCATTTGGTTTGCATGAGAAAAGAATATGGAGGGCTGGGTATCCCAAATATTAAAGATGTTAGCCTATGCCTACTTGATAACTGGGTTAAGAGATATATCCAAGATGAGGGGGAAATCTGGAGAGAGATAGTAGACTCCAAATATATTAAGAAGAGTCCAGACATCTTTGCCTCCAACCCCCAGAACACCTCCAAGTTCTGGCAAGGGGTCATGTGGGCTACTAGAGCCCTGAAGTTTGGATGTAGATGGAAAATAGGTAATGGTAAGAAAATCAAATTATGGGAGGACACTTGGTTTGGCACCTCCCCACTGTCAATTCAGTTCTGGCCCATGTGCACAATCTGCCACCAACAGGGGGTGACTATTGCAGACATCTGGGATGGTACTAATATTAAGTTGACATTTAGGATAATTTTCTCAAAAACCATGATGGAGAATTGGTATTGCCTAGAGCAGATCATCAGAAGCTCTGTGCTGACTGGTGATGAAGATTCTCTAATATGGCAGTATGAGAGCAAAGGGACTTACTCTACTAGTTCTCTATACAATATTATTAATTTCAGGGGGTACAACCTATATATATACCCCTTGTGTGGTCTATAGTGGTTCCTCCCAGAGTGCAAGTGTTTTTATGGCTCTTGTCTCATAACAAGTTAATGACTAAAGATAATCTATTAAAAAGAGGTATTACAAAGCCGCCTGAATGTGTATTTTGCAAAGAACAGGAATCTGTGGATCACCTGTTTTTTAACCGTGTCATTGCTAAACAAATCTGGCTTGAAATATCTAATGTTCTCTCTTGTGATGTGGGCAACAACTACTTATCCATTGCTAGATTTTGGCCAGCCCAGAAGAAAAAGTTGGTCTTGAACTCTGTTTGTGCCTGTGTTATGTGGTGCATTTAGAAGTTCAGAAATCCTATGGTTTTGAATAATGTGTTGTGGTCTGACCTTAAGCAGATATGATGGCAGATACATCTGACTCTCAAGAAGTGGATGATCTTATTCAAAGAATCTCCCTTAGAAGAGCTGAAGATAGTTTCACAAAAGATAGCATCGATTCTCACCTCCCCCTTCCTGCTGACTGTGGGGTGATCGATGGCAAGATACTGCAGGTATCCTGAGCCTAGGCTCACTCTCCAAAATGTCACTCCGGAAGGGAGGGTGGATTGCAGGTATGCTGCCTATTGACCGCTGCACACCTCCAAATAGCCTTGGGAAGACCTGCAAGTACTCATCGTTGCTGAGCCCCGTCACACGCTGGAACTGCCGTTGACCCCAATATAATCCTTCAAGAGAATCAAGAGTGGAAGATACCGCAAGCCAGGCGAACAGGCGGAGGCCCAGTGCAGTACTAATATGCTGATTGAAGCGTAGAATTCTCAGCTAGAGCGCGTTATTTTTGATTTGGTGTGGGCACCTTAGCTTTGGTCTAGACTTTGAGGCATGTAATAAGCCGCACCTTTTGAGCTGTTGGCTCCTTTTTCCTTTTGCTTTTCTGCTGGATCTCCCAGTGATGTTTTAGTTTAAAAACCTTCCGTAGAAGGCTGGTCTCAGTGTACTTTGGTTTCACATTTTCAGTGAAAAAAGGTGGAACCGGGGGGGGGGGGGGGGGGGGGGGGGGTTCTGCCCTCCTGCCAGTCCAGGCGCGGGGGAGTCCCGTTTTCTTTTCCCACGTTTTTCCTCGTTTTAAATTTTTCTTTACTTTTGTTTATACTTTACATACATTATGACAAACGTGTATCATACATTTGAAAAAATGTTAAATGTATACAGAAAATGTTCCGATGTATAGGAAAAATATATACAGAAAATCTTAATCATTTATTTCAAAAATGTTAAACATGTATATATAATAATTGTTCCTGATGTATACCAGAAATGTATAATGTGTATGTAAAAGAGTAAACATCCAAAAGTATATGTTCTTACAAAATGTTAATCATCTATTTAAAAAATGTTAAGTATGTACAAAAAAATGTTTCTGATGTATACCAAAAATGTAGTACGTGTATTATTTAAAAAAAGCATAATTTTAAAAAATGTTGGCCGTGTATCAGAAAATATTAATCATATATTTCAAAAATGTTAAACATGCGTAAAAAGGAGAAAACGAAAAAAAAAGAAAAGAATAAGAAAACAAATAACCGGTAAAGAAATGAAAAACCTAAAGAAAATACAAAACAAAGCAAAAAAAACAATCATACCAAAACCGGAGAAGAAACCTACACACAAAACAGAAGAAAACCACGAACTAAACCCAGCGAATGAAAAAAATGACGAAATGTGCGGGCCTAGTAGCTACAGTGCAAGGACGAATCTTCAGGCGAGATGAAAGAAGCACTCGCATCAAGCGAGATATAGCTCCCACGCATTTGCATATAGTTTGTTGTGACCTACAACTCCAATTTGCCATCATCGTTGTGGCAATGAGGACTTATGGGGTCGGAACTTAAAAAAAATGACATGTTCACAGCAAGTTAGCATATGACTGCTCACTCACACAATGCGCCGACGGGAGGCCTGGCTTGATGGCCAAGCGAGCTCCTCCAATTCTACATCGGAGGAGAGTGGTTGGAAGCAGCTTTGGAACATGGATGTCCCTGGAAAGTTGTGATTTTTTTATGGAGGTTTGTGAAGCATCCTATTCCGACAGAAGATGTCTGACACCATAGACACATGTTACCAATTGATAGTTGTCAGCTGTGTGGAGCGATAGATTCATGGCATCATTTCTTGCTCGAATGCACAACGTCAAGGTGTGTCTGGGCATTAGTTGATGGAGATCTAGCCAAGCACGTAATTGCCTCGACGGACCCGAGCGCAAAGCAATGGCTATTTGGGATGATGGAAATGTTACCACATGACAAGCTTGTCATTCTCACGGTGACTCTCTTGGTTATATGGACAACAAAGAGGAAGGCCATCCATGAATCTGTTTTCCAAAGTCCCCTTGCTACACACCTATTTGTTCAATGATTCATTGCTGAATTGGAAAGTATCAAGAATGCACCCAGGCCTACAGACCAATTCCTACAACAAATGTTCGGCATCACCAGGTGCGGACTCCTCCTCCTGTAGGTGTTTTCAAGATTAATGTGGACAGAGGGATCTCCCGAGATGGCACCATTGGTGCATCCTTTGATGTATGTCATGATGATAAGGGTGTTTACTTGGATCCGCGGCGATGGTCTTTCCAGGAGTTAATGACCCAGTTTGTGTTGAAACGCCAGCTTGCCGAGAAGCACAAGCACTTGCTCAAGGCCTGAACCTAGGAAGGATCAACATCTCATGTGATAGTAAGAATGTTGTCAATGATATAAATCATGGCCCACGAGGAAAGAAAAGCACAATAATATAAGAGATCAATGCAAATCAGCATATTTTGTATGCATGTGATATCATTTTCGAAGGTAGGGACGCAAATAAAAAAGCTCATAGTTTGGTTAAATTTTATGTTTCTCTAAATAGGGTCATGACCTGTGGCTAGGATATCCTCATGACCCTATTTGTATTCCTTTGAATCTTCCAATTAATCCAGGCCAAGGAGGTGGATAGATCTATTTATGCGCCACTCATTAAAGAGATTAGATATCTTTTGTCTCTCCGTGAATCTTGTATTCCTCATATCAATTGTAGCCAGAATAAGGTTAGTGATAGCTTAGCTAAGTTTGCTCGTTTAGAGGGCAGAACCATGATTTGGATTGGATCAGGGCCTTCGGTTGCTACATAACTTTCTACTATTGATTGTCTGAATTTTTTGAGTTGAGTAATACAGTATTTACCCACAAAAAAAAATCAATAAAGTGTCTTTTACCCCTCGAAAAAAGGTCACTCGTTTGTCTTGAAATTTTTATCTTATAGTTTTATTTAAAATGGTAATGCAATGTTTAAAAAATGTTTATGAAGTGTTAAAAAAATGTTCACACAACTTTAAGAAATGTTTGTACCATTCAAAAAATGTGTATGTGACATTCGAAAAAAAACTGTTCACACCCTGCAAATAAATGTACATGAAATTTTAAAAAAAGTATTATAAGTGTAACAAATGTTCATGTAAGCCAAAGGAAATGTTTCATACCATTCGATAAATATGTATGTTACATTTTGAAAAATGTTCACACATTTCAGAAAAAAGTGTGAGATTTTTTAAAATTTTATAACATGTGAAAAAATACTTGCATAATTTACAAAACAAATAAGCATGTCATTGAATTTTCTTAACATGTATTAAAAATGTTTAAAACAAGTATTTAAAAATGTTAATCATGTATTTAAAAATGTTTAGATGTGTACTTAAAATATACATTATGTATGAAAAAACAGGCATGAAATATATTTGTAAAAATATTTATGATGCATTTGTAAATTATAAAATATGTATGAAATGTCCTAATATATACAAAATATGTACAATGCATATAAAATGTAGATATGTGTTAAAAAAGAAGAAAGAAAACCCCAAGAAACAAACAAAAAAACTGAGTAAGAAACATAGAAAATCGAGTAGAAAAAATGAGTGAAAAGAAAACTAAAGGAATAAAACCAAGGAAAATATAGAAGAAAAACAAAAGAAATCGAAGAAAACCCTAAGAAAATTGTGCAAAACAGTGTAAACCGGAAAAACTGTGTTGCAGCAAAAGGCCGTCCCAGTAGAGCGGCTGCCTCTAAAGTAGATGGTTTCTTCGAGAGTAATTAATTGGGGAGCGCTTGTTCGAGAGCCTGCCCAAGGGTTATTTGGCGCGCTCTTAGACGCCGCTGCCATATGTTGCACTCTAGGTGCTCCCTCTGGATTTTTTTCTGCACATGGTTTTTGCTTTTTATATGGTTTTTTGGCTTTCCACCTGTCTTTCCTAGCTTCCGGACAATTTTTTTATTTTTTTTCTTGTGAAAAACGTGTTTTCTTTTCTTTTTATCCTTTTGCTAGAGGCACAGCTTTTCTTCCGTGAGAGCGCGGCCGTGCCTCCCAGGAAAAAAACGCATTTTTTTTACTTCCACGAGAAGCATGGGTTTACTTTTCGTGGAGGCACGGATTTGCTTCCGCGAGAGGCACAATCATGCATTTTTCAGAAAGGGAAAAAACATGCTCCTAGTTTGGTTTCTTCTTCCTTTTTTTTCAACTAGTTTTTGAAGATCTCGACGCGAGAAATCCAACGATGAAAAACGTTCGAGATTTGGACGCACGGTTTTAGAGACAAAACGTTTTGAATAAATAGAAAGAAAAAGAAAAACTCTCAGATTGCGCCAAGTGGCGTAACCTGAAGAGGTGAGAGTGAACTTTACAAGAAGTGCTCCTTAATACTCCCTCCGTAATTACTTATTGCAGGTATAGATGTATCTAGATGTATTTTAGTTTTAGATACATTCATTTCTGCGATGAGTAATTTGAAACGGAGGGAGTATTTCTGGTTTCTTCTATCTTCAACCTACGAGCCTGTGGTAATACTGGTCGGGGAGAGGCAGCCCAACATAACTGTTGTGGATCCTCTTCTCAAAAGAAAAAAAAACTGTTGTGGGTTTCCAAGGAGACGGCCCCGAAGTGCCCGGGGCAAGCAACACAGAGGAGCCCAAAGCCAGCCCAAACGCAAGGAGCTGGACGCCGGCGGCCGCGAGCTCTGCTTTCTTCCCCGCCGCCGACTGCCACAGCACGAGAGCAAAGGAGGCTTCTTCGAATCTCCTGCGGCCACACTGGCTGCTGCTCGAACGCAGTCCGCCGCGCTCTTCCTCTCTGACTGGCCGTGTGGGGAACGGCGCCCGTCGCCGGCGACGGCGCCATGTACAGCCATGGTGCCGCTGCTGCATGAATGACACTGTGAGCTCTTGAGAAACTGGAGCTTGCATCTCTGCCACAGGTGTGCTTGAGTTCGATTGATTTGTTCCCTTCTTTTCTGTTAGATTTCGAGTTCATTATTCGATTCGGTGGAACTGTATCTTCATTCCAGATAGGGGAATAATGTAACTGCAACTGTTCCAGACGCAAGTTGTTTAGCAGGTGAAAATTTTAGCTTGTGATCACATCTGTGGCAGTAAATTTTACAGAGTGGTGAAATTGCACTTGTATTCAACTTCAACGGTAAATTATTTACAGCTTACTGTAAGTTGTTTGCAGGTGAAAATTTTAGCTAGTGGTCACATCTGTGGCCGTCGTTTTCACAACTTTAGCTAGTGATCATCTCTCACTGGTGACAAAATCGTGGTTGGCCATCGTTATCGTGAGTTAAGGTGGTAGGTAGTACACATTCCAGGCCACCAAAAAGTATATATATATGCCATGGATATTCCAAATTTGACATGTTAGTATGTTGTTGGCTGCTACACAATTCATTAATGTCTGTCTATGAGCGTCGACCCGTTAATTAGCCTGACGGCGGCTCCCATGTCCCGACCGCATCATCACATCATAGTACAAACAACAACCTGACGGCCACCCAAGAAACAAACCAACCACCTTGGAAGTAACACCCACCCTGGTGCTCGCTTCTTCAAACTTGAACAAATCGCCCGGCCTCCGAGCAAGAACACAAGAACAACACGGTCGGTTTCCTTGGCACAACAGGCCAGCAACCCACGCACATTTCTTTTCCGTTTCCGGGTCCTCTCTTATCATTTAAAATTCTCACCCAAACGAGAAATAACATACTGCTAAACAATGGCATGCCGTCTCTTAATCACTTGCTTTCTTTTTTTGGCTAGGAGTAATAAGTTGCTTTCTTTGGAATGCCATTGTTTAGAAGTAGTTCAATACTGCAATCTTATCCTATTCGATTTGCCAAACGTGCACGGCCTTCTTCGTACTAAATACAGGATATATTGCTGCTGCGAGGAATAGGCAAGGTCAAGGAGATCTAGTATATATATGCAGTATGACAATGCTAACAACCGCCCCTCACCTCTTCCCCCAACAACTCCAGCTCTATATCTCTATCTCTCTAGCCAATAATTGATTGTTCGGTTGGTTGGTGCTATCCTTTTCTGTTCCTCTTCTCCGCTTTCTCTATAGCTTTCAGATGGGGGCAGCAGCAGCAGCACTGGTTCTAGTCATGGCTGGCCTCTTGGGTGCTGCAACTGCCAATGTAAGATTCCAGCAAGAACTGTGATGAAATTAATCTACCCCTCATCAGGTCACCATGATTTCTGCTAAAATTGAGCTTTGGGGTCGATTTGAATTCAGATAGGCGACAAGTGCTCGACGAGTGCGGACTGTGGCGCGGGGCAGTGGTGCTTCGACTGCGAGCCGGAGCTCGCCGGCTCCCACTGCGTCCGCTCCGCCGCCACCAACCCCTTCCAACTTGTTGTAAGAGCTTGCTTAATTCTTCCAGTTGTTTGTCTCTTCTTCTTTTTCTTTCCTGTGTCAGAGAAGGAACAAGAACAAATTTTGAGTTCCTGTATTCCTCTTTCCACAAATTCTTGGTTGGCCAGATCTGTTTCTGTAACAAACAGAATGCGGTTAATGAGATGAGTAGATTGTAGTTCGTCCGACAGCAAAGATTCTCTTGTTCAGTCTGTGCTGACAAAACGAGGGATTTTATTAGGATACTTCCATAATTATGTTTATTATATGTAACCCTGGCAGCTGTATATTGGCATCACATTCTCAACATGCATAGAGATCTCAGTAAGATATGACAGGGCTTTATGGCCTAATTTTCTCCCAAAATCCAGTAACTTTAATACTTCCCAAAAATACCCAGTTAGGATTATTGGACTTGTTTAGACTCAGTACCCAAGAAAATCATGATGAAAATAGCTTCTCTTCATAGTCCTAATGATTCATCCTCAATTTGCTTTGCTTCTGGTTTGTTCTTCAGAATAACTCGTTGCCATTCAACAAGTATGCCTATCTCACGACGCACAATTCATTCGCGATTGTTGGGGAACCGTCGCACACCGGAATTCCACGCATCACCTTCGACAACCAGGAGGATACAGTCACTGATCAGTTGAATGTAGCTTCTGCGTCATCTGATAAGATTCTTCTGTTGTTCTACATGTCCTACCTTACGAGCATTAATTCTCTTCACAATTGCAATGTTCTACAGAATGGTGTCCGCGCGCTAATGCTCGACACATATGACTTCAAAGGAGATGTATGGTTGTGCCATTCCAGTGGAGGCAAATGCAACGATTTTACTGCATTTGTGAGTACATACTACTGAATATGATTTCCTCCCTCATCTCTATATAGAGTTTCAGAATAGTGTCTGTAAATAATATTATTACTTGATTGTAGGAACCAGCACTGGACACATTCAAGGAAATTGAGGCATTTCTTTCTGCCAACCCATCTGAAATCGTTACGTTGATCCTGGAAGACTATGTTAACGCGCCAAATGGCCTGACGAACGTGTTCAATGCCTCTGGCCTGCAAAAGTACTGGTTTCCGGTGTCGAAAATGCCGCAGAATGGTCAGGACTGGCCTCTTGTTAGCGATATGGTCACAAGCAACCAGCGTCTCCTTGTGTTCACCTCTGCCAGATCGAAGCAAGACACAGAAGGAATCGCGTACCAGTGGAATTTCATGGTTGAGAACAATTGTGAGACACTACTTCCTCCATATGAAACATTCTGCTGCAGTTCTTAATTATCTTAACTATTGTTGCTCTGAAATTGATTGATTTCACTGTGTTGAAGATGGCGACGATGGAATGGATGCCGGCAAGTGCTCGAACCGGGCGGAGTCTGCACCGCTCAACGACAAGACCAAGTCACTGGTCCTCATGAACTACTTCCCGTCTGTCCCAGTGAAGCTGACTGCATGTTTGCAGCACAACAAGGGCCTCACTGACATGGCTAGTACATGCTACAGCGCAGCCGGAAATCGATGGGCTAATTTCATCGCAGTCGACTACTACAAGGTATATAGTTATATGTATATACATAAACTTTAGGGTCAAATACTTGTGTGTTCCACGAGATGACAACTGCAGATATTAATCTCAAAAAAATAACATGAAGACTTCTAAAACAGTAAAACCTATGATCTATGTTGTTACACAAATTTAGTGATGTTTGCGCATATTTTGTGAAATGAACTAAATTCAGAGAAGTGAGGGAGGGGGCGTGTTCCTGGCCACCGATCTGCTCAACGGCATGCTCCTGTGCGGATGCCAGGACGTCAAGGCTTGCCAGGTGAGTGTGGATATAATTTCTTCTGCCTTTGTTGTACATATATGCCTCTTGATATCTTTGTTATGTGAATCATGACATGACCTTTTTTTGTGGTGTTGCCTTTTGTAGCGAGGATCTAGTGTAGTATGCTCTGCCTGAATCCGGGAAAACTAGGACATGTAGCAACTGCACATACATAGAACAAGGTATGTATGGCACCAGGATAGGACTTCTACTTTCTCTAGTTTTTGCTGGAACTTCTCGGGTGGTTTTCGGATCCTTATTCTTTTTGACCGACGTTAAACTTTCTGAAATTGATGCAGGGAAGAATTGGAGATGCATGGTATGATGATTTAGTGTCAAGATGAGACAAGACATACTCTCTTTTTATTTTGGCTTGAAAGACATACTTAGGATCCAGATTTCCCAAAACCGAAAGTTGAAAATGACGGGTTTCGGCAATGGAAAAAAGGTGAAGATGTTGGATAGTGCATTACAACAGTGAGCATGATTCATCAATATGCTGTACTCTCGGAGACATTGTAGTTCTGCCTGGTGGAATGTTTGGCATACATTGATTACACATCAAGAGTTATTGCTATAAATGAATTATTAATGGTTTATTGTTATGGCTATTTTGAATATTTTTTGTCATACATTTACTGTGTTTTGCAAATTTGCTCACATTATTGGCTAATGCATGTGCATTGCATTGGGAGGGACGGCAAAATGGCAGAGAAACAGGAGCTCGGTTTGCTCCACGGTGGAAAGTCAGTTGTAAAAGTAAGCATAGAAGTGTGGACATAGGTCAAAGTAATACTCCCTCCGTTCCAAACTATAAGATGTTTTGGATATTTCAATATGGACTGCATATGTAGACTAAGACATACTAAAACATGTCTATATACATCTAATTCATAGAAAAGTTAGAACATCATATATTTCAGAACAGAGGGAGTATCATCGAAGCAATTTGTAAGAGAAGAAAATATCAAACAACCTGTCTCTTCAGATATTAATTCTGTGCAGTTGAAACATATGTAGGCGCATTGACTATGTTGTCGGTTAACTGCAGAACTTTTCAAAAACAAAAAGGCAGTAGGATGATTAGTTGATCAAATTAAGTCTTGATGCTCACTCACAGCAAAAATATATGTGAAATAGTCCTGTGAAAGGAAAGCAAATGAATCGGATACATGTAGGTATCTTGATTAGATGAGACACGGCGAAGATCCCCTTCCTTGTTTGCTTGATATATCTGCTATCTTTTGTGCTCACACTGAAACGACAGATTAGTTAAAACTATGACCCAAAGCAAAGTTTACCTTCATTTTTTTTCTTTCATTTTCTTCTGTCTTTTCTTCGGCTTTCTTCCCCTTTTTTTGTTTCTTTTTCCTACTCGATTTGCTTTGTTTCTTTTCTTTTCTTTTTTTAATGCATGTCTACATTTGTATACGTATATACACTGGGACATTTTTTTATATATGATTAATAAATTTCAAATACAAGATAACCATTTTTTTCAAATAGATGATTATATGTCTATTTTTATCATACACATTGTGCATTTTCCGTATACACCTAACACATTTTTATAAACATTTAACATTCTAAATACATGATTAATATATTTGAAATAAATGTTTGTGTTAATATATTTTATATTGGACAAACATTTTTTTAATGTCACAAACATTTTTGGTGAAATGCATGAACATTTTAAAAAACAAAACTGAATGGTAAGAAACGTTTCTTTTCAATTACACGGTTAGTTTCTTTTGGAACATTCTCTAAAATTTCATGTACATTTGCCTGAAGGGCGTGAACATTTTTTGAATCTCACATACATTTTTTTAGTTGTACAATTTTTCGAAAAGTTGCATGAACATATTTTTAGCATTGCATAAAAATATTAAACATGGCATAACCATATTAAATATTAATATAAATGTTAAAAGTGTATAAAAAATGTTGACCATGTATACAAAAAATGATAAAAGCGTAATAGAAAAATGTATTATATATAATATGTATAAGAAAATGAAAATCCAAGGGGAAACGAAAGGAAATCAGATGAGAAATGAGAAAGAAAGAAACAATATCGAAGAAAAATACAGAGAAAGGAAAGAAAAGAGAAAAGTTACTAAAACTCGAGCAAGAAACAAGGAAAACCGAAGAAAACAATGAATAGGAAAGAAAAGAAAAAACTCAGTAAAAACAGAGAAAGAGAAGAAGAAAACCCGGTGAAACAAGAAAAAGATTTTCTTTAAAAGAAACAGAAAGCATGTGGAAATCCGAGCCTTCTCCTTTAGTTGTTCCAGTCCTAGTAGTATAACATGGACTTGTCGACTATTTAGTCACTAGCAGCAGTACGCTATAAGCACCCCTAAAAAAAAAGCAGTACGCTATAAGCAGGAGGCCATATGATCGAATCTCATTCCATCCCTTTTCTCTCTACTCTATTCTTTTAAGTGCGCTCATGGGCCGGCCCGTCACTGTAGACGCAAAGAAGCTTTTGTCTCGCTATAAGCGAGACATAGCTCTCGCGTATACAAATGCGGCCGGAGCTCGGGACCTCCTAATCCCGGACCCCGTGCGATGGAAAACGAGGTAACGCACACCCCATCGCTCGGAACTTGGGCAGCCTAGGTGCAGGGCAGGGCTATCCTTTTTTTCATATATTTTTTTGTTTTTTACTACTTGAAAAAAGTTTGAGATTCCGAAACAAATCTTTTGAATTTCTAAAACTGTTCACAAATGCAAAACAACTAATGATCTAATGAAGAAATGAGCTTTTTTGAATTTAATGTACAATTGTGTATTTTCATGCACCAAATTTGAATTTTTATGATCATTTTTTAAAATTGATGGATACATTTTGAATTGAATAAAAAAACTTTCGTTTTATGAAAAGTTTCCAAAATGGACGAACATGTTTTTTGTGTTTGATGAATATTTTTTGAACATGACGAACACGTGGCATCCCAAGTTCTTTTTTTCAGCTTTGAAAAATATTCATGAATCCTAAACTCTATAAACGTTCCATAATTCAAAACATGTTTACAAATTTGAAACAATGTTCCTGAGTTTTAAAAAATATTAATTATTTCAGAAAATAATCACGAATTGAAAGCAAAGCTCATGATTGTGGGAAATGATCCTGGATTAAAAAAAATCTTCATGTATTTCAAAAATTGTTCTTGAATTTGAAAAAAATGTTCCTCGATTTTTTAAAATAAATATTTTAAAATTTGTTCCGTATTTCAAAAATATTCACAAGACGGGAAGGGCGGGGGGCATTGGCCCCCAGGCTTGGATCAAGTTGTGAAGGATTTCTCTCTGGGCGAGATTAGATTTGATTCTTTTAACAACCAACGACGCTCGTACGACAGTTAGTTCATACCCATTCGCAAAAATTCATGGCTCCACCCCTGATCGCGGCCATGGCCAACTAGCCCGACCATTGGATGATGCGCTCGAACAACTAGTAACAAGACCTGCCGGACGGGAGAGGAAAGAGATATTCCCCGCCATTGTCAGCTCGACTGGCGCCATACACATGGATCGGGCTCGGGTTCTCTTCTTGACAATTATCCACTCACAGGAAACACGAGACAAACATCGATGGTCGTGTTTTTTTCGGTGGTAAAAAGAGTATTATTCATGATCATAGAGTTACAGAGGCAAGAATACATTAGGACACAGGACCCTCCATGTAGCCAGACAACGGTGGCACATTCACCAAGACCCGATCGTGCCAGCCACCGCTGGCGAGCTATGCGCACATGGTCCTCCTAAATTAATTATCTCAGACAGAGACAAAATTGTCACAAGCAAACCGTGGAGAGACGTATTTTCTGCTCTGAAAAGTGAGTTAAGGTATAGTACAGAAACCATCCTCAAACTGATGTCTAAACTAAGAGGGTAAATCAGTGTGTGGAAACTTATCTAAGATGCATGGCAACTGATGAGCCTAAGAAATGGTGTTCATGGCTATCTCTAGCTGAGTACTGGTACGATACTAGTTATGACACTGCTATAAAAACGTCTCCTTTCTAGGTACATTATGGTTTTCCTCCCCCATTGATCTCCGAACTGGCAATTCCTAGACGTGAAGAAGAGGCTCATAATTTCTTGTCTGCCAAACAACAAATATTGAAATAACTGAAAGAAAATTTGCTGCAAGCCCAGAATAGAATGAAACGTTATGCATATACTAAAAGAGCCGAGAGAGTCTTTGAAGTGGAAGGTATTGTTGGAAATATGCCCTAGAGGCTATAATAAAAGGATTATTATTATATTTCCTTGTTCATGATAATTGTCTTTTATTCATGCTATAATTGTGTTATCCGAAAATCGTAATACATGTGTGAATAAATAGACACCAACATGTCCCTAGTAAGCCTCTAGTTGACTAGCTCGTTGATCAACAGATAGTCATGGTTTCCTGACTATGGACATTGGATGTCGGTGATAACGAGATCACATCATTAGGAGAATGATGTGATGGACAAGACCCAATCCTAAACATAGCACAAGATCGTATAGTTCGTTTGCTAGAGTTTTCCAATGTCAAATATCCTTTCCTTAGACCATGAGATCGTGTAACTCCCGGATACCGTAGGAGTGCTTTGGGTGTACCAAACGTCACAACGTAACTGGGTGACCATAAAGGTATACTACGGGTATCTCCGAAAGTGTCTGTTGGGTTGACACGGATCAAGACTGGGATTTGTCACTCCGTATGACGGAGAGGTATCACTGGGCCCACTCGGTAATGCATCATCATTATGAGCTCAAAGTGACCAAGAGTCTGGTCACGGGATCATGCATTATGGTACGAGTAAAGTGACTTGCCGGTAACGAGATTGAACGAGGTATTGGGATACCGACGATCGAATCTCGGGCAAGTAACATACCGATTGACGAAGGGAATTGTATACGGGGTTGCTTGAATCCTCGACATCGTGGTTCATCCGATGAGATCATCGAGGAGCATGTGGGAGCCAACATGGGTATCCAGATCCCGCTGTTGGTTATTGACCGGAGAGCGATCTCGGTCATGTCTACATGTCTCCCGAACCCGTAGGGTCTACACACTTAAGGTTCGGTGACGCCAGGGTTGTAGGGATATGTATATGCAGTAACCCGAATGTTGTTCGGAGTCCCGGATGAGATCCCGGACATCACGAGGAGTTCCGGAATGGTCCGGAGGTAAAGAATTATATATAGGAAGTGCTATTTCGGCTATCGGAACAAGTTTCGGGGTCACCGGTATTGTACCGGGACCACCGGAAGGGTCCCGGGGGTCCATCGGGTGGGGCCACCTATCCCGGAGGGCCCCATGGGCTGAAGTGGGAAGGGATCCAGCCCAAAGTGGGCTGGGGCGCCACTTCCCCTAGGGCCCATGCGCCTAGGGTGGGGGAAACCCTAAAGGGGGCGCCCCCTTGCTTGGGGGGCAAGCCCCCCACCCCTTGGCCGCCGCCCCCCTAGGAGATTGCATCTCCTAGGGCCGCCGCCCCCCTAGGCCCCCTATATATAGTGGGGGGAGGGAGGGCCTCTGACCTACGCCATTGGTGCCTTCCTCTCCCTCTCCAACACCTCCTCCTTCTCCATAGAGCTTGGCGAAGCCCTGCCGGAGTACTGCAGCTCCATCACCACCACGCCGTCGTGCTGCTGCTGGAGTCATCTTCCTCAACCTCTCCTTCCCCCTTGCTGGATCAAGAAGGAGGAGACGTTACGCTGACCGTACGTGTGTTGAACGCGGAGGTGCTGTCCGTTCGGCGCTAGGATCTCCGGTGATTTGGATCACGTCGAGTACGACTCCCTCATCCCCGTTCTTTGAACGCTTCTGCTCGCGATCTACAAGGTACGTAGATGCATCCAACCACTCGTTGCTAGATGAACTCATAGATGGATCTTGGTGAAACCATAGGAAATTTTTTTGTTTTCTACAACGTTCCCCAACAGTGGCATCATGAGCTAGGTCTATGCATAGTTCTCTATGCACCAGTAGAACACAATTTGTTGTGGGCGTTGATGTTGTCAACTTTCTTGCCGCTACTAGTCTTATTTTGCTTCAGCGGTATTGTGGGATGAAGCGGCCCGGACCAACCTTACACGTACGCTTACGTGAGACCGGTTCCACCGACTAACATGCACTAGTTGCATAAGGTGGCTGGCGGGTGTCTGTCTCTCCCACTTTAGTTGGAGCGGATTCGATGAAAAGGGTCCTTATGAAGGGTAAATAGAATTTGACACATCACGTTGTGGCTTTCACGTAGGTAAGAAAACGTTCTTGCTAGAACCCTATTGCAGCCACGTAAAACTTGCAACAACAATTAGAGGACGTCTAACTTGTTTTTGCAGCAAGTGCTTTGTGATATGATATGGCCAAAGTTGTGATGAATGATGAATGATATATATGTGATGTATGAGATGTTCATGCTATTGTAATAGGAATCACGACTTGCATATCGATGAGTACGACAACCGGCAGGAGCCATAGGAGTTGTCTTTATTTTTTGTATGACCTGCGTGTCATTGAGAAACGCCATGTAAATTACTTTACTGTATTGCTAAACGCGTTAGTCATAGTAGTAGAAGTAATAGTTGGCGAGCAACTTCATGGAGACACGATGATGGAGATCATGGTGTCATGCCGGTGACAAGATGATCATGGAGCCCCAAGATGGAGATCAAAGGAGCTATGTGATATTGGCCATATCATGTCACTTCTATTATTTGATTGCATGTGATGTTTATCATGTTTTTGCATCTTGTTTACTTAGAACGACGGTAGTAAATAAGATGATCCCTCATAATAATTTCAAGAAAGTGTTCCCCCTAATTGTGCACCGTTGCGATAGTTTCGTTGTTTCGAAGCACCACGTGATGATCGGGTGTGATAGATTCTAACGTTCACATACAACGGGTGTAAGACAGATTTACACACGCAAACACTTAGGTTGACTTGACGAGCCTAGCATGTACAGACATGGCCTCGGAACACAGAAGACCGAAAGGTCGAGCATGAGTCGTATAGAAGATACGATCAACATGAAGATGTTCACCGATGTTGACTAGTCCGTCTCACGTGATGATCGGACACGGCCTAGTTAACTCGGATCATGTTATACTTAGATGAATGGAGGGATGTCTATCTAAGTGGGAGTTCATTGAATAATTTGATTAGATGAACTTAATTATCATGAACTTAGTCTAAAATATTTACAATATGTCTTGTAGATCAAATGGCCAACGTAATCCTCAACTTCAACGCGTTCCTAGAGAAAACCAAGCTGAAAGACGATGGCAGCAACTACACGGACTGGGTCCGGAACCTGAAGATCATCCTCATAGCTGCCAAGAAAGATTATGTCCTACAAGCACCGCTAGGTGACGCACCTGTTCTCCCTGCAGAACAAGACGTTATGAACGCTTGGCAGGCACGTACCGATGACAACTCCCTCGTTCAGTGCGGCATGCTTTACAGCTTAGAGCCGGGGCTCCAAAAACGTTTTGAGAGATACGGAGCATATGAGATGTTCGAAGAGCTGAAAATGGTTTTCCAAGCTCATGCCCGGGTCAAGAGATATCAAGTCTCCGACAAGTTCTTCAGCTGTAAGATCGAGGAAAACAGTTCTGTCAGTGAGCACATACTCACTATGTCTGGGTTGCATAACCGCTTAACTCAGCTAGGAGTTAATCTCCCGGATGACGCGGTCATTGACAGAATCCTTCAGTCGCTTCCACCGAGCTACAAGAGCTTTGTGATGAACTTCAATATGCAGGGGATGGAAAAGACCATTCCTGAAGTATTTGCTATGCTGAAATCAGCAGAGGTAGAAGTCAAAAAGGAACATCAAGTGTTGATGGTGAATAAAACCACTAAGTTTAAAAAGGGCAAGGGTAAGAAGAACTTCAAGAAGGACGGCAAGGGAGTTGCGGCGCCCGGCAAGCAAGCTGCCGGGAAGAAGCCAAAGAATGGACCCAAGCCCGAGACTGAGTGTTTTTATTGCAAGGGAAGTGGTCACTGGAAGCGGAACTGCCCCAAATACTTAGCGGACAAGAAGGCCGGCATCACAAAAGGTATATGTGATATACATGTAATTAATATGTACCTTACCAGTACTCGTAGTAGCTCTTGGGTATTTGATACCGGTGCAGTTGCTCACATTTGTAACTCAAAGCAGGAGCTTCGGAATAAGCGGAGACTGGCGAAGGACGAGGTGACGATGCGCGTCGGGAATGGTTCCAAGGTCGATGTGATCGCCGTCGGCACGCTACCTCTACATTTACCTACGGGGTTAGTTTTAAACCTCAATAATTGTTATTTAGTGCCAGCTTTGAGCATGAACATTGTATCGGGATCTCGTTTAATACGAGATGGCTACTCATTTAAATCCGAGAATAATGGTTGTTCTATTTATATGAGAGATATGTTTTATGGTCATGCTCCGATGGTGAATGGTTTATTCTTAATGAATCTCGAGCGTAATGCTACACATATTCATAGTGTGAGTACCAAAAGATGTAAGGTTGATAATGATAGTCCCACATACTTGTGGCACTGCCACCTTGGTCACATAGGTGTCAAACGCATGAAGAAGCTCCATGCAGATGGACTTTTAGAGTCTCTTGATTACGAATCATTTGACACGTGCGAACCATGCCTCATGGGTAAAATGACCAAGACTCCGTTCTCAGGAACAATGGAGCGAGCAACCAACTTATTGGAAATCATACATACTGATGTGTGCGGTCCAATGAGTGTTGAGGCTCGCGGTGGCTATCATTATGTTCTCACCCTCACTGATGACTTGAGTAGATATGGGTATATCTATTTGATGAAACACAAGTCTGAGACCTTTGAAAAGTTCAAGGAATTTCAGAGTGAGGTTGAAAATCAACGTGACAGGAAAATCAAGTTCCTACGATCAGATCGTGGAGGAGAATACTTGAGTCGCGAATTTGGCACACACTTAAGAAAATGTGGAATAGTTTCACAACTCACGCCGCCTGGAACACCTCAGCGTAATGGTGTGTCCGAACGTCATAATCGCACTCTATTAAATATGGTGTGATCTATGATGTCTCTTACCGATTTACCGCTATCTTTTTGGGGCTATGCTTTAGAGACTGCCGCATTCACTTTAAATAGGGCTCCGTGAAATCCATTGAGACGACACCGTATGAATTATGGTTTGGGAAGAAACCTAAGCTGTCGTTTCTAAAAGTTTGGGGATGCGATGCTTATGTCAAGAAACTTCAACCTGAAAAGCTCGAACCCAAGTCGGAAAAATGCGTCTTCATAGGATACCCTAAAGAAACTATTGGGTATACCTTCTACCTCAGATCCGAAGGCAAGATCTTTGTTGCCAAGAATGGATCCTTTCTAGAGAAAGAGTTTCTCTCGAAAGAAGTAAGTGGGAGGAAAGTAGAACTTGATGAAGTATTACCTCTTGAACCGGAAAAAGGCGCAACTCAAGAAAATGTTCCTGAGGTGCCTGCACCGACTAGAGAGGAAGTTAATGATGATGATCAAGATACTTCTGATCAAGCTCCTACTGAAATTCGTAGGTCCACAAGGACACGTTCTGCACCAGAGTGGTACGGCAACCCTGTCTTGGAAATCATGTTGTTAGACAACGGTGAACCTTCGAACTATGAAGAAGCGATGGCAGGCCCGGATTCCGACAAATGGCTAGAAGCCATGAAATCCGAGATAGGATCCATGTATGAAAACAAAGTATGGACTTTGACTGACTTGCCCGTTGAGCGGCGAGCCATAGAAAATAAGTGGATCTTTAAGAAGATGACAGACGCGGATGGTAATGTGACCATCTATAAAGCTCGGCTTGTCGCTAAGGGTTATGGACAAGTTCAAGGGGTTGACTACGATGAGACTTTCTCACCGGTAGCGAAGCTAAAGTCCGTCCGAATCATGTTAGCAATTGCCGCATTCTACGATTATGAGATATGGCAAATGGACGTCAAAACGGCATTCCTTAATGGTTTCCTTAAGGAAGAATTGTATATGATGCAGCCGGAAGGTTTTGTCGATCCTAAGAATGCTAACAAGGTGTGCAAGCTCCAACGCTCGATTTATGGGCTGGTGCAAGCATCTCGGAGTTGGAATATTCGCTTTGATGAGATGATCAAGGCGTTTGGGTTTACGCAGACTTATGGAGAAGCCTACGTTTACAAGAAAGTGAGTGGGAGCTCTGTAGCATTTCTCATATTATATGTAGATGACATACTTTTGATGGGAAATGATATAGAACTTTTGGACAGCATTAAGGCCTACTTGAATAAGAGTTTTTCAATGAAGGACCTTGGAGACGCTGCTTATATATTAGGCATCAAGATCTATAGAGATAGATCAAGACGCCTCATAGGTCTTTCACAAAGCACATACCTTGATAAGATATTGAAGAAGTTCAATATGGATCAGTCTAAGAAGGGGCTCTTGCCTGTGTTGCAAGGTGTGAAATTGAGCTCAGCTCAATGTCCGACCACGGCAGAAGATATAGAAGAGATGAGTGTCATCCCCTATGCCTCAGTCATAGGTTTTATTATGTATGCCATGCTGTGTACCAGACCTGATGTAAACCTTGCCGTAAGTTTGATAGGAAGGTACCAAAGTAATCCCGGCAAGGAACACTGGACAGCGGTCAAGAATATCCTGAAGTACCTGAAAAGGACTAAGGAAATGTTTCTCGTTTATGGAGGTGACGAAGAGCTCATCATAAAAGGTTACGTCGACGCTAGCTTCGACACAGATCTGGATGACTCTAAGTCACAAACCGGATACGTGTATATTTTGAATGGTGGGACAGTAAGCTGGTGCAGTTGCAAGCAGAGCGTCGTGGCGGGATCTACATGTGAAGCGGAGTACATGGCAGCCTCGGAGGCAGCGCATGAAGCAATTTGGGTGAAGGAGTTCATCACCGACCTAGGAGTCATACCCAATGCGTCGGGGCCAATCAAGCTCTTCTGTGACAACACTGGAGCTATTGCACTTGCCAAGGAGCCCAGGTTTCATAAGAAGACAAGGCACATCAAGCGTCGCTTCAACTCCATTCGTGAAAATGTTCAAGATGGAGACATAGATATTTGTAAAGTACATACGGACCTGAATGTAGCAGATCCGTTGACTAAACCTCTCCCTAGAGCAAAACATGATCAACACCAGAATTCCATGGGTGTTCGATTCATCACAATGTAACTAGATTATTGACTCTAGTGCAAGTGGGAGACTGTTGGAAATATGCCCTAGAGGCAATAATAAAAGGATTATTATTATATTTCCTTGTTCATGATAATTGTCTTTTATTCATGCTATAATTGTGTTATCCGGAAATCGTAATACATGTGTGAATAAATAGACACCAACATGTCCCTAGTAAGCCTCTAGTTGACTAGCTCGTTGATCAACAGATAGCCATGGTTTCCTGACTATGGACATTGGATGTCGTTGATAACGAGATCACATCATTAGGAGAATGATGTGATGGACAAGACCCAATCCTAAACATAGCACAAGATCATATAGTTCATTTGCTAGAGTTTTCCAATGTCAAGTATCCTTTCCTTAGACCATGAGATCGTGTAACTCCCGGATACCGTAGGAGTGCTTTGGATGTACCAAACGTCACAACATAACTGGGTGACCATAAAGGTATACTACGGGTATCTCCGAAAGTGTCTGTTGGGTTGACACGGATCAAGACTGGGATTTGTCACTCCGTATGACGGAGAGGTATCACTGGGCCCACTCGGTAATGCATCATCATTATGAGCTCAAAGTGACCAAGTGTTTGGTCACGGGATCATGCATTACGGTACGAGTAAAGTGACTTGCCGGTAACGAGATTGAACGAGGTATTGGGATACCGATGATCGAATCTCGGGCAAGTAACATACCGATTGACGAAGGGAATTGTATATGGGGTTGCTTGAATCCTCGACATCGTGGTTCATCCGATGAGTTCATCGAGGAGCATGTGGGAGCCAACATGGGTATCCAGATCCCTCTGTTGGTTATTGACCGGAGAGCGATCTCGGTCATGTCTCATGTCTCCCGAACCCGTAGGGTCTACACACTTAAGGTTCGGTGACGCTAGGGTTGTAGGGATATGTATATGCAGTAACCCGAATGTTGTTCAGAGTCCCGGATGAGATCCCGGACGTCACGAGGAGTTCCGGAATGGTCCGGAGGTAAAGAATTATATATAGGAAGTGCTATTTCGGCTATCGGGACAAGTTTCGGGGTCACCGGTATTGTACCGGGACCACCGGAAGGGTCCCGGGGGTCCACCGGGTGGGGCCACCTATCCCGGAGGGCCCCATGGGCTGAAGTGGGAAGGGATCCAGCCCAAAGTGGGCTGGGGCGCCACTTCCCCTAGGGCCCATGCGCCTAGGGTGGGGGAAACCCTAAAGGGGGCGCCCCCTTGCTTGGGGGGCAAGCCCCCCACCCCTTGGCCGCCGCCCCCCCCCCTAGGAGATTGCATCTCCTAGGGCCGGCGCCCCCCCTAGGCCCCCTATATATAGTGGGGGGAGGGAGGGCCTCTAACCTACGCCATTGGTGCCTCCCTCTCCCTCTCCAACACCTCCTCCTTCTCCATAGAGCTTGGCGAAGCCCTGCCGGAGTATTGCAGCTCCATCACCACCAAGCCGTCGTGCTGCTGCTGGAGCCATCTTCGTCAACCTCTCCTTCCCCCTTGCTAGATCAAGAAGGAGGAGACGTTACGCTGACCGTACGTGTGTTGAACGCGGAGGTGCTGTCCGTTCGGCGCTAGGATCTCCGGTGATTTGGATCACGTCGAGTACGACTCCCTCATCCCCGTTCTTTGAACACTTCTGTTCGCGATCTACAAGGTACGTAGATGCATCCAACCACTCGTTGCTAGATGAACTCATAGATGGATCTTGGTGAAACCGTAGGAATTTTTTTTGTTTTCTGCAATGTTCCCCAACAGGTATGGTATAATTGGACATGACTCCTTACAGATTAGCAGCCTTTGGATTCAGAGGGGCTCTAAAGTTGCAAAACAAGCATTATGGACCTTCTCTGATTGCGCAAAAGGTGGGCAAGTCAGCTTATAAGGGCATCTCCAACCGCGCCCCCAACAGGCCCTCTCGAGGCGTTTTTGCCGCGCCGGCGTAAAAAAAACGGCCCAGTCGCGCCCCCAGAAGCCCGTTTTCGCCGGCTCGGGCCAAAACTGGTGTCGGCGGACCCAGGCCGAACCTGGCGCCCTGGGGGGCGCTTGGGGAGCCGGCACAAGCGAAAAAGGCGCGTGGGTCCGCCCTGGCGGCGACCCGAGGGCCTTTTCCTGCCGTTTATTGACGCTTTTCCCTCGCATCTCTCCCGCTCGCTCGCCTTCCTTCCACCATTCCCTCCCTTTCTCCCGCCAAACCCCCTCCCACTCACCCTCCAGTCGCCGCCATGCCGCTGAAGAAGTACGCCATGCCGCGCGCCGCGGCAACCACAACTGACACCGTGGCCCAGCCGAAGCAGAGGAAGCCGAGGGCGCCGCCATTGAAGCCACCGGGCATGTCGAACGTCGAGTGGAGGGTGGAAGTTCAGTGACGCGACGCAGTCACCGCCGACCGGCGGAACAGGGCCATCGCCAAGAAGGCCCGCGACAACGCGGCGCGCGCGGCGGCGTCCTCCTCATCGGTCGACCACGCGAGGATGATGAATCCACCCGTCGTCAGCCACGCCCAGTACGCGCCCTGGGGACAGTAAGGCGTCGGATCTCCATGGGGATCGTCGTCGCCCGGCTACGCCGACGGCGACGCGCACGGTGGGTTCAACCCAAACGTGACCTTTCCCCATGGCCACCCCGCGACGCGTACACCCTCGCCCGCCTTCGTCGGCGTGCAGTACCCTCCATACAACTACTCGCCGCCCTCCTACGCGTCCACACCGACGCCCCATCTCCGCCGTGGACCGCTGCCCTTCTCGCACCTCGGCGACACCGACGACACAGGAGCCGACATGGACGACATCATCGCGACAGGATCGACCGCGGCCGCCGCGTCTCCCGGGTTCGCCACCCAGGATGAGGCAGTGGATCTCAGCGGCGACATGGAGGCCGAGCTCGGCTACGTCTACGGCGAGGACGCGCACGAAGTGCAGGAACCCGAGGAGGAGGAGGAGGAGGAGCCAGCTCCTGATCCGACGAAGGGGCGCCAAAAGAAGAAGAGGCAGGCGGCTAGGCCAGGCGAACCGCGGATCAAGTGGACATCCAAGGAGGAGGAATGCCTCGCCGAAGCATGGAAAGTCGTCTGCCTCGACCCGACCACTGGCACGAACCAGAGCTTCGAGACGTACTGGGACCGCATCAAGGCCGAGTTCGAAGAGCGGAAGCTCGTTGACCCCTACTTCAAAGGCATCTACATGCAGCGCGGCTCCAAGGCAATGGCGAACCATTGGGGGCGTATCCAGGGGCGTGCAACAAATGGCATGGAATCGTCGAGGAGGTCGCGGCTCGCCTGGAGAGCGGCGCCAGCGTCGAGGATCAGGTACGCACGCCGTTCGCCTGCATCTCTTCATCGTCTATGCCCGCCGCCCGCCAACTGTTTGTTCCTCCGCGCAGTTGCTGCGCATGTTCACCATGTATCGGCGCGACAACCTCGACGCCGACTTCAAGCACCTCCACGTCTACAAGCGCATTGACAAGTGCGAGAAGTGGGCGGAAGTCCGATGTACCCTCGACAAGGCCAAGGAGACATACAAGCCGGACGCGACGACTCCGGGCGCGTCAGAGGGGCGGCCAGACGGCCACAAACTGGCAAAGAAGGGGAAAAACGCCGACGCGGCGACCGCGCGAGTGCAGGAGTCCATCGAGCATTGCCTCGCCGACGCCCAGGCCCGGGCCGTCCTATGTGAAGAGAAGACCGAGGCGCGGTGGTCGTCGCTGATGACGAACAGCGCCATCAAGCTCGACCTGCTCCGGACCAACGTCGACCTGCTCCGGACCAACGTCGCCACGAAGAAGAGGAACACCGACATTGCTTTTCTGATGGGCGGGGCGTACATGGCGGAGCGCGGCCTCATCCTGAACCAGATGCAGACGGCAACGCCGACGACGCCGACGACGCCAGCTCCCGCGCCCACGACCACACGGACGCCAAGCCCGAACGACGCCTCTACATCGCCGCCCAGCAGTACCGAAGCCGTGCCGACACAGCCCAGCACCGAAGCAGCTCCGACACCGCCGGGCCCGCGCAGGCCGACTCCGCCAACGCCTGGAGCCGACCCCGCCGAGTGAATCCTTGCGCACGCGAACTTGCGGCATGCGGCGCTCTGTTTTTTGTAACGCCAGACTACGTCCGATCGCCGGATTTGTGGCGTCTTTTGTGAGCGGGAACGACCTAGTTTAAATTTCCCGCATCCTGGGGCCGGCGCTTGGGGGCATGACTGGGAGCTAGGTCGCCCCCAGGGGCCGAACTAGCGCCGGCACGCCCCCAGGCCGCTCTATTTAGGCGCCTTGGGGGGCCGAACGGCTGGAGATGCCCTAAACTGTGGTTTCCTGACCATGTGAAAATACACCCTGTTTTTCATGTTAGCGAACTGAAGAAAGCACATTGGCCGTAAATCCATTCCTAGCCCTAATCTACCAGTGGTGAACACTGATGGCACTATCAAGGCTGGCCCTGCAGAGGTTCTTCAAGTCAGGCAGGTACCAAGAAATAATCTGCCAGTTGTTCAATGGTACATGCAGTGGGAAAATTTGACTTCAGAAGATGTTACATGGAAAGATGCAAGACTTTATTAAGCACACCTTTCTGGCTTTCTTCAAGACCACGACCCAAGCTTGGCATGTGGCAGAGCAATCGCCGTGAGGACTCGTCGAATCTTTAGAAGGGGGCAACGTCGGGCTCTAAAACTACATCTTCAGTTAACACTGTCCAGAGGTTCAGAGATCAACATGGCACCCGCAGGGTATGGGTATGGGTAATGCGTGCTCAAACCCGTACCCGTCTCAATATTTTTCGTCCAAATCTGTACCCGTACCCGCACCCCGGGTTTCAAATTGTTCCCATACCTGTACCCGGCCGGGTACGGGTAATACCCGCGGGTAAAAATACCCATCTGGGCATTTATATTTTAGCATGTTCAACGTTGACTAAATAATCATCAAGACATTCAAATAATCCATTCATACATCATACACATTCTTCACTAGACCAATCATCAACACATTCATGCATAGTAGAGATTCAAAAAAATGTTAAATGTGGAGTGCAAAATTATTCACCAAATTGGACGCTTCTCATGCTTCGCCGTTTTCATTGATGGAGCACATGCATTTCTCATAGGAGTAGCCGGACGTTGCATAGGGCAGCCGCAGCCGCAACCACGACCATTCCCCTCCTTGTAGTCGCCGCGACAACTAGGCATTTTCCCTTTTGAAGGTGGCCGGAGACGCAAGGGAGACGACAACATATCTACTTCACAAGCTGTAATTAGGGTCTGGTAACTTAGTTTTTTTTCTCAATCTAGTCAATGACATGTGGGACCTACTTGACATGGTGTAGTAGTATGTGGGTTTGCGGGTAGTGTATTGCCTTCCCGTACCCGTACCCGTCTTACCCGATGGGTACATTTTTTCCCCATTTAAAAACCCATGAATATTTTTATTTTCCATACCCTTACCCTAATAGGGTTTTTACCCGCCAGGTTCACGGGTACCCATTGCCATGTTGATTCAGAGATGCAGCCACGCCGCGCACGGGCATCAGCACGATTCCTGTCACAGGTCGCCTCATGGTCGTCGATCCCTCACTCACTCCGCGGGTGACGGGAGGCGAAATGGGGAGGAGGGAGGCACCCGCTGTTGTAGACGAGTCGTGCGCCAGTTCACGTTCCCAGCGAACGTGTTTGCTTTTCTGACATGGCGCCTTTGACTGCTTTGAGATCCATGTTTTTAATCCAATGGCTGATAGGTAGTTCACTGGAAGTTCCTTCAGAGGGAAGGTCTGCTAGTTAAGATTCCCCAAGAATAGTATATTTAGACAAGGGTAAATAATAGTCAATACTAAATTTTGGGCAACATAAATGAGCTGGAACAATATACTCATAACAAACAGCTGCAGAATTCCAGCGCTACAAAGATCCTTCGATTCACACGCCAAATCTACTCAATCGGTACAAGTTTCGACAAACTTGAGAGCTACACCGACAAACAGCAAGAAAACCATAAACTCCGACGTCGGTCATCGATACCACTGCATGCACATTGGAGTCAGTTCCTCAGTTTGTCGTCCATGTGATAATCCTCTAGCCAATCAACAACTATCACACCCTAGCATCGCCCTCTACACCAATTTTCTCCCTGCGAACAAACAGCGGGCCAAATGTTCCAGATATTAGAAGCCATCAAACTATCGGAAGATGACGGCGCTGTTCATCAAACAAACAAAGGTACCTCTCGATTGACGACTCTTTGCCACTGATGCGTAGAACTGCGTGAAGGAAGCGTCTCCATTCATCTCCTCCTCCTGCGTTTCAAGGGAGAGTCAGTCAGGTCTGCAATCATAAACATGATCTACGAAATATGGGAACATATTGTGGCGAGGGGGGAATCCAACCTGGAGGAAGCTCTCGACTGACGACGCATCATTTGGTGAGAAAGAGACCACCTCCCTCTTCCTTTGCACAAAATCCCTGTTCTCGCTCACCTGCAGTTTCAGCATTCAAAAGGATGTCACATATCAAACGGAACACTGCAAGGTAAGCAAAAGAATAAAGTGCCGTGATCCTGCTTCCCGCAAAATTGAAAGAACATGAAAGCTTAAAGCTTATATGGAAACGGCCAGACGTTCACCAATCATGGTCAAAACTTGCAACAATTACACTGTAAAAGCCTCCTTGGAGAGTGGCAATGCTGAATTGATCTTTACAGGGATGCTGACGGATTTAGAAATAACCGGAATACGTGTTTTGACTGAAGTACCTGGTCTATCATTCGTTTAAGAGGACGGCGGAGGGACTCAATCGTTGTCTGCTCTTGCAATCTTTTCAAGAGGATGAGCGGAATGGTGGCTACTTCTGGAAAAGAAACATGATAGCTCCACTGGAAAAAATGTGCCGATAGAACCTCGATTGCTGAAAGAACGCACTGCTCTTGGAAATCTCTTGATTTCAGCATGTTCCTTGGCACCTAACACGCAGAAAACAGGGTTAATTTAAACTATCTTCGGAAGATGAAACATCCGCAAGAACGAACTTTTAATCCCAAGAAAGCAGGGTGCAGACTAGAGACGAAACCAAACAGGAGCCACACAGACACTAAAGTAGTGACCTAAAACGTCTTACATTTGTCTACAGAGGTAGTAATACTTAAGAAGATGAAACCAAATTATCTAATTATCTAATTAATAACTGAGCATATACCTATGCAGTAATTATACAAGTTAAAAAATGAGCAATCCTTACAAAAACAGTTTACAGACCATCGGGGTTGATTGCTTGAAACTGCATGGATGGTTGTTTACTTTTAGTGAGCATTTAGTCATATGGAATGGGGGTCCGAAGAGTTATATACTTCTCAGAGGCTTGGTACAATAATAATTGACATTTTCATGACTCCAAGACAGACATGAAAGAACACAAAATTCCACATGTTATAACTGAGCAATACATGAAATGGCGTACCTTCAGTAGTGACGAAAAGTGGGTCTTTCCTTTTTCTGTTTGCTCTTTCGGAGGGATCTCCCTAAATTCTAGGGACCCAAATATCAACGATGGAACTGGAAAGAACATCTGACTGCAATTCGAAAGCTCATTTAGCATGTGCGCAAGCTTCAGTCTCAGTGGTAAGTATCGCATGCCTGGCAATAAATGAGCCACCCCCCTTATTATCTGAACAACTAAAGAGAATAATAGATGGAGGTTGTGGCAATCCTTGTAATTAACACAAATAAACCTAACCCATAGGTTTATGCAGTTTATATACTGCCAGTTATCTATCTTCAAAAGATCTTCCTGCAACCACAAACATAGAAGCATATCAATATCCATGTGATGTCAAGAGAACAAATAAAAACCACCACAAGGAAAAGAATCCATGTGGACATGAAAATAACCAGTCTGCTTTCTTTTGGATGTGTGAAAAAGACAAGTGTAATAATAAGATTTTTTTTTTAATTCTTGCAGCATGTATATGTTGGTCAAATACAGCAATACAAAGAAAATTCTATGAAATGTGTCAAGTTATGGCAATAACAAATTAGCAAGTTGGTGCAGTTTGTGAATTAACCTATGTTTTTAAGGCGATGCTTCGCTTTAAGGCGCTTGGGGGGGGGGGGGGGGGGGGGGGGCGCCTCGACGCCTAGGCGCCTAAAGCGGGTATATTTGCAAAGCGCTGGGGGGGCGCCTCGACGCCGCCTTACGGACGCCTTAAAAACATAGGAATTAACAATCACTGTACGATAAGGAATCAAACAGTTAGAACACATGTGCCAGGATCTCTTCTTAGCAATGTTTTTTTAGCAAATGTAACGAATAATTAGAAAAAATAAGAAGGCCAGTCTATTTAAACGAAATGTATTTGACTATAACTGGTGTGCAGATACACCTTAAAGCCTTGTTTGGATATGAGAAACAAGAATATCTCTCCAAATCCAAGCAGGTCCAAAGGATCTGTCTACATGATACGGTAGGAACACTCGAGCTAAACCAACTGCAAGCACAACTACAGATATAAGCATTAATGTGTACCTTTCCCTTTGTTTTAGACGCCTGTCTAAGAATAGCACTCAATTGTCCCACAGAAATTACTGCCCTTTCACCTGCTTTCTGAATATCCAGAGAATAAAGTTCCACCAGACAGTTCAGAATAAAATCGATATTTTCTATATTTCTATTGTCCACAATCTTGGAACTAGAAAGGTATGCATTATATGTTTTAGTTAAGCAGAAATCCAGACAGTCAGGTAAGAGTGAAACCACTTCTCGAATCATAAGAAACGAAGACAGGGACAAGTTCTGATCACCACTTGCCCACAAGCGAATTAAGATCTGCAGAGTACATACAGTATATGATAAGCTAGTATTAGAAATTAAAGGTCAGGCATTCTACACCAGAAAAATATTGTAAGACTATCTCGAAGCAGTCATAGAATGGTTGAAGGGCAGAAGAATTTAAAATAATTAAGACATTAGCACTGTGACAATGCATCAAGGGTCTAAGCTTAGGTGGATGTGTACTGATCCAAAATGGCAACACTAAAATACCACAGTACAGTTATTCAAAAAACTGAAAGCCAAACAGATTGATAACGACTGCTTCAAGGTGTTTGAAACATTCCTTACAGTAGCAGAAATATATGACAGGTTCAAAAAAATAAGGAAGGCAGATCGATTCCCAACAAATACAGTGTTCACAGAATATGGTCCAACCCAAATAACAACCGACTTTTTCCTCTTGTTCACATTCTTCCTTATTAAAGAAGAAGTCGTGCAAATATCTTCTATACGGATTTTTTTTAAACAGCCATTTTACAGGGAAAGAATACCAGAAAGGCCAGTAGTCCTCAACCGATCTAATATTATTGACCAGAACAGGTTTCAAACATGAATCTCTTCCAGAAGAACAAAATAACATACAAAACTAAATTTAATATCAACAAGCAACATCACCAAGGAACATACCTTGAGAAGCCTCCTTGATGTTGAGGGATACGCAGAAAAATATACCGCAGATGTTCTAAGCCGAGTCAAGACATAGGTAAGTATTTGGTTATCAGTAAGTTGACTAATCAGATCAAGAGAATTCCGCAAGTAAGACTTTATGAGCGGCTCAATATCTTGCCATTTCTTTCCATTTCTCTGATTCATAAGTTTCCCCTTGTCATCATCAGAAATTTCTAAGAGAGCACGGAAAATATTGTCTGCCTTAGAAAGAACAAATGATATTATCTGATAAAATACTTCGGTACTTTGAAGTCTCTGCATGGAAAGGCTATTTGAATTCAGACCAAATTGACATGCATCCCGGAAAGCATTTAGTAGGTTACGCAGAGCAGGTGCTTTAGGTTCATCTAAGACTAGTTGACACCATTCACTTATTGTCTTGCTTGTAAGGATCTTATCACTAGGAGGATCTTTATCACCAGAATTGACCCCGTTGTCCACAGAATCCATCTCATCTTGTTCATCTGAATCCTATTGAAGATTTGAACAGAATAATAGCAAAAGAAAAACTATTTTATGAGATCATTTATGGTACGAGAAGTACATTGTAAAAAGGATGTACATGAATTGCAGTACATAAAGCAGAAATAATAAGTAAAACTTACTTCTTTACTTTCATAGTTCACCAATTCCAATTGCCATTTCTCAAGGAAGTTTGCAAACTTAGGGTCCTACAAATGTAACAAACACTCTCAATCCTGATAGAAATCACCTAGGTGGCACAATGCAGCCAAAGAATTCCAGAAAAGACAGATAATATAAAGTCTAACATCATTTGTTCCTAGATGAGATCAACATTCAGAAGCATAGCTAGCAGTAACCTATATATCTATAACAACTTGTGTGGTTCAATGTTTCATGTTTGCTTCGAGGGATAGAAATTCGCACATTAATCTAAAAATCTAGAAAGCCCGCACTAATCAAAAACCGATCTACAACGATTATATCGTGAGACCAGATTATAAGAGAGGCGTGTCCACACATGACATAACTACAGACCCGCAACCAAACCAAGCAATATATATCCAGCAAGTAAGACGGCAAGACCTAAAGGCAATTTTCAGCTATTCACCTTATCCAACAACTTCTTCAACTTTTTCTTTTGCTTTTTCACAGCCAAGCGCATCTCATTGTTCTGTTCGTCGAGATCATCTTGTACAATACACTCTGCAAGAAATATTCTGATGCTTAGAAACTATCACACCACAAAATTCAATATGTGTTAACAACAATACAATTTACCTTTCATAACATTATCATCATCACTGTCAGAGTAGTACACACACTCAAGATCCTGCATTTCAAGCATCAAGGATCAGTTTATAAGGGCCACTAAGCAATAGCACTACAAATAGTAGATAGAATCACACAACTGATTTTGAAAAAAAAAACAAATAATCGGCAGTTTCTGATGTGCAAAAGTTACTTGCAGAGCAATTACACACTAACATAGTAACCACATAATGTACAAACTTGTGCACATATTGCCAACAGACAATATGCAATCATCCTTGGATATTATTCAGTGGTTTTAAACTGATCTAAGCACCTCAGTCAGATTATGAAAAATATTTCCAACCCAACAGTCTAGAAGAAATCACAAAAAAAAGGGAGTGGAACAACCAAGTTGCTCCTTCCAACCGGAGAGATTAATCAAGTTCTAGAACTACTTGCCAATTTGACATCAAAAAAGAAAAGACCCCCCAAACAAAATTCTTGAGAAGGTTCTGCACAGAAGTCGAAGCACTGCCCACAGAACTGTAAGACAAATTTGGTAGTTGTGGGCTGAGCATGAACTGTGGATGATGGTAAATTTGTATATGTTTGAGCTTGGCATGGATAGAAACATCACGTTAAAATACGAAACGAGTGCGAAAGCTATGGTGGGTGTGACTATTCCTAAATGTATATTGCTTGCCAAAGATGAATAAGAGACTTGATAGAAGAATGGCAAACATACCTCTGAAAGATAGCCATCACTGTCGGATAGATCCCCATCTAATTCATTCTCATCTTCTGGAAACTCTAAACAGTTAGCCAAAGTAGCTACATCATCGTTCATGTTCCTAAAGGAAAAGCATATTGAGCTTAGTTCAATAAATAAAAGAAAGAAAGACCTAAAAATCAATGCATTACCAAACAGTATTATCATGAATGAATTTTTACGGTAAATAGAGACACAAGATGAAATCTACATCCGCAACATATCCAAATTTGCAAGCAAGGTTTAGTCAAATGGCTGTAGGTAACATTGCAGCAAAATTACTCAATGTGCGCTCCCACCAAAGCTATGTAAATAACAGAGCACGAGCAGTGGAGGGTACGATGAATATACATGGTGGGGTCGTTGCGGCGGGTCTCCTCGCTGCCGCCGTCGCCGTCCAGGCGGTTGTCGTCCTCCCGGCCCTTCCCATCTGATGAGAAAACAAAAGGGAGAAGCTCGAATCAGCACGCCGCGGAACCCAAACAAACAAACACTTGGCAGAGGGGGCGGCGGCGGCGGGGGAAAGCACGGGCCTTTGCGGGTGCGGCGGTTGAACTGGGAGCGGAGCTTGCGGCTGCGCTTGGCACCGCCCTGGAGGTGCTTGTGGGCGAACTTGCGGGCCTTCTTCCCGAGCTTCTTGGCCATCGCCGCCGCTCGCGTGGGGAGTGGGGGTGGGGTGGGGAGGGGAGGGGAGGAGACGGCGGGGAGAAAGGGTTCAAGGGTTTCCCAGGAAAAGAAGCCGGAGCTGACGGAGCTTCCCCTTCATTCTTCTTCCGTTTGCTCTAGCAGGCTGCAAGCCCATATGGCGCCATAAGCCCATTCGGGTTCAACTAGATACAGTACAAAACTATACCTCAAGAAAAAAAAAACTAATACAAACTATAGGGTTTCCCCTCTCGTTAGGGTTTTAGATCCTCTCATCGGCGCCTGTCGCACTACAAGACGGCAAACCACTTTGCAGTCTGTCACAGACGGCAAACAAATCCATCACAGTAAGCTCCAGTAATGACATTGTTTGTTGTCTGCATAAAGATAACGGATGGCAAAGTTTGTCGTTCGCTTTCTTGGCCAAGTAGACGCCAAAGATCTTGGATGGAAAAAAATAGTTGTTAGCCCCGTTAGGTGGCTAAAGGCAGATTTTGCCATCCGCCAACTGACGCCAAAGAACCAGAGCCCTTTGCTGTCTGCCATATGACTTTAGCATGGCTTTGCCTGCATGTCACTCCTTCTAAGACTTTGCTGTCTGCCTTGTATGTCTTTGTCGTCTGCCAACAGATGGCATAATGACCAAATGGGTCAGACCTGGTGCTCTCAGGTTGTACGGGTTGTTGTCACGTGTCCCCTTTGCCGTTTGCCTATCGACGGCAAAGGTCTTTGCCGTCCGCTGACAAACGGCAAAAAGCCTGTATTGCCACTGTTTTATTCGTTTCATGTTATTTCCCTGCATTTTCAAAACACAAATATCACACACACACACACACACACATTTGGGCTATTCTATTTCGCCTAATAGAATATTATTCTGTTACCCTATTTGAACTGACGGTTTCAGGCGGTTGTACTGATGATTTTCATCTTGTCGAACTTATCAGCCTATCTAGTTCAAAAAAAACTTGTGATTTTTTTTGGTCAGAATGAGGCGTGTAATATATCGTTGGAAAGCTCTTGACAGCTACATTACAAGTATGTATGAATTTTTTGCAACATCATTATGGTTTAAGAGCAGTTTTGAAAAAATCATTTTTCTCAAAACCGGAAACGCGAATCGTATTTTGGACTTAGTTTTCAAATGGTTTGTCGGAATTGTGCAAATAAGATGGCATTGGAAAGCTGGTGAAAATCCGCTTCTTCCATATATCTATTATTTTTTCAAATTCTATACAATTTAAAAGTAATTTGAAAAAGGTGAAATTTTGGGCGGAACGTATTTTCGCATTTTTTGCAAAGGGTTGGTCGGATTGACGAAAATGATACGGCATTGGAAAGCTATGGAAAATGCGCAACTTTTTTGTATATATATATATATATATATATATATATATATTTCTAATTCCTTACAGTTTAAACTCAAATTTGAATACGGTCAAATTTGATTTCGAACACATTTTTTTTAAAAAGTTTGTTGAAATGGGGCAAATAGTATACCGTTAGAAAGATATCAAAAATGCTAAACTTAGCCATGTTGAATATTTTCTGAAATTCACAACCGTTGAAGAGTAATTTTAAATACGGTGAGACTCATCGTGTTGTTTTTCTGATCGAAAATAGAGTACTTGTACTGATCTATTTGTGTGTTTGTACTGAGGTATTTTTCACAGTAGTTTTGAATTGTTTCGGAAAAAGAGTACTTGAACTGATGTCTATATGATTTTGTACTGAGCGCGTTTTCATATACTAGACTTTACTCTGTATTTTTGGTATATTTTTTTTCATAACTTCTCAATGGTATCATCATGCCCGAACTTGCATAGTTTATACCGTTGAACTGAATGATATTTTTAGTAAAACAAAAATGTTTTTTGTTTTCTTTTGAGCTCAACATTGTTTTGCGACGATATTCTGGATTTCTCTCATTTTACCACTTGAACTTTTAACATTTTGAATTTCCATGGTTTTTTTGTTTGAGCTTTTTTTCCAAACTTATTTGGGACGTTGTGTTCAACTTTTTTCTGTACTTATATGCTAGTAATAATAGAACATTTTCCATATAATTTTTGTCCATTCTGGACATCAACCAAAATAGCCAGGAGAGAGCACTGTTGAATATGTGCAAGCACAAACATCCTCACCACAAGAAATCGAAGAGGCAACTGTAACATGTTTCTGCACATACAAGCATACATAATTTTACAGAAGCAACATAGTATATCTTGATACAAAGTTGGACGGATGCTCTGGGGTTTTTAGGACTGATAAGGATAAAACATTAAGAATCAACTGGCATTTTTAGAGATTTTTAGAGAAGTTCCAAACTGTAATAAGAAAGTTCGACACAGCTCTCAGATAGTCACTCTGTAGATCAACAAAACATAAAGCATCCTAAGCTACCAAACGACAACATTGGAAGGTTACAGTTTGACCTGTCTCAAACGTAGAAGGTGACATTAAATGGCCACAACTTTCAGTGGCTAGTTGGAAGCAAAGTCATCTTATCAGTGGATAATTGGTTAGCAGAACTTCGAAAGAAAAATGGAAGCAGAGGCGCTAGTGCCTTCGTGCACCCCACAATGAGATCCTTGGCACTGAACCTGGAAATGGGTGTCGGTGTCAAAACCGGCGGATCTCGGGTAGGGGGTCCTGAACTGTGTGTCTAAGGTTGATGGTAATAGGAGACAAGGGACACGAAGTTTTACCCAGGTTCGGGCCCTCTTGATGGAGGTAATACCCTACGTCCTGCTTGATTGAAATAGATGAATATGAGTATTACAAGAGTTGATCTACCACGAGATCGTAATGGCTAAACCCTAGAAGTCTAGCCTGTATGACTAAGATATTGAGTATCCCCTATCCGGACTAAGTCCTCCAGTTTATATAGACACCGGGGGATCTAGGGTTACATAGAGTCGGTTACATAATATGGAATCTTCATAGTTGTTCGCCAAGCTTCCCTTCCACGCCAAGGAGAGTCCCATCCAGACACGGGTATAGTCTTCGGTCTTCATATCTTCACAGCCCATCAGTCCGGCCCATAGATAACAGGCCGGACGCCCGAGGACCCTTAGTCCAGGACTCCCTCAGTAGCCCCTGAACCTGGCTTCAATGACAAGGTATCCAGCGCGTAGTGCTGTCTTCGGCATTGCAAGGCAGGTTCCTTCTTCCGAACTCCCGAATAGTCTTCAGACAAATTGATTGTGTCCGGACCTGTAACACACACCGCACACATCCGTAGAGAGAATATAATAACACACGAGTCCCATCCGCTGACAACTTTAGTAATGTGACGTCATGCTTGTTCGGTTATAATTTCAAACCATTTTTCACCCCACGTTTCGAGACGCGGTTGTCATTGGCACGTCTTGTCAAAGCAGAGATCGTGTCCCCTTATCACGGGATTCTCATCAATACGGGTGTGGGTAACCCAACCGTGCCGTTTACACAGCCTTGGGAGCAGGCGAATGGGGGGCGTTCGATATTCACCGCCCTTATAAGGAGATAAGATTCCTCCTTCTTCCCCCATGCTTTCCTCCTGCCTCTCCGTCCTCGAGCTCCAACGCCCAAGTCCTCATTCAAACCAGCACCCAACCATGTCCGGATCCGGAGCCGGCGGCAAGTGGATGACCTCCTCCATTAAGAGGGAAAATATAGAGGAGCTCCGAGAGGTCGGATACCTAGCCAAGGAGATCGTTCACCGACTCCCGGCCGAGGGACAGATCGTCCCCACCCCCGAGCCTCAGGAGAGAGTGGTGTTCCTCACGCATTTTATCCGCGGGCTGGGATTCCCTCTCCACCCGTTTGTCCGTGGATTGATGTTTGATTATGGGATAGACTTCCATGATCTAGCCCCTAACTTTATCCTCAACATCTCGGCATTTATAGTCGTGTGCGAGGCCTTTCTCCGCATTCCACCTCACTTCGGCCTATGGTTGAAGACCTTTAATGTGAAGCCAAAGGTGGTGAGAGGCCAACAGGCAGAGTGCGGAGGAGCTATGTTGGGTAAGATGCCCAACATCACCTGGCTCAAGGGTTCTTTCGTGGAGACAGTGAAGGGGTGGCAATCAGGGTGGTTCTACATCACCGAGCCGCGCGACACTAACTGGATGGCGTGTTGGGTAACGTAGTAATTTCAAAAATTTTCCTACGCACACGCAAGATCATGGTGATGCATAGCAACGAGAGGGGAGAGTGTTGTCTACGTACCCTCGTAGACCGAAGAGGAAGCGTTGACGCAACATAGAGGAAGTAGTCGTACGTCTTTCCGATCCGACCGATCAAAGCACCGTTACTCCGGCACCTCCGAGTTCCTAGCACACGTACAGCTCGATGACGCTCCCCGGGCTCCGATCCAGCAAAGCTTCGGGGATGAGTTCCGTCAGCACAACGGCGTGGTGACGATGATGATGTTCTACCGACGCAGGGCTTCGCCTAAGCACTACAACGATATGATCGAGGTGGAATATGGTGGAGGGGGGCACCGCACATGGCTAAGGAACGATCACGAAGATCAACATGTGTGTTCTAGGGTGCCCCCTGCCTCCGTATATAAAGGATCCAAGGGGGGGTGCGGCCGGCCCTAGAGGAGGTGCGCAGGAGGAGTCCTACTCCTACCGGGAGTAGGACTCCTCTCCCGTTCCTTGTCCAACTAGGAGAGAGGGAAGGAGAGAAGGAAAGGGGGGGGGGCGCCGCCCCTTCCTCCTTGTCCAATTCGGACTAGGGGGAGAGGGGGCGCGCGGCCTGCCCTGGCAGCCCCTTCCTCTTCTCCACTTTAGGCCCATGAGGCCCATTAACCCCCCGGGGGGTTCCGGTAACCCCCCGGTGCTCCGGTTTTATCCGAAACTTCCCCGGAACGCTTCCGGTGTCCGAATATAGTCATCCAATATATCAATCTTTATGTCTCGACCATTTCGAGACTCCTCGTCATGTCCGTGATCACATCCGGGACTCCGAACTAACTTCGGTACATCAAAATGCATAAACTCATAATAACTGTCATCGTAACGTTAAGCGTGCGGACCCTACGGTTCGAGAACAATGTAGACATGACTGAGACAAATCTCCGGTCAATAACCAATAGCGGGACCTGGATGCCCATATTGGCTCCTACATATTCTACGAAGATCTTTATCGGTCAGACCGCATAACAACATACGTTGTTCCCTTTGTGATCGGTATGTTACTTGCCCGAGATTCGATCGTCGGTATCCAATACCTAGTTCAATCTCGTTACCGGCAAGTCTCTTTACTCGTTCCGTAATACATCATCTCGCAACTAACTCATTAGTTGTAATGCTTGCAAGGCTTATGTGATGTGCATTACCGAGAGGGCCCAGAGATACCTCTCCGACAATCGGAGTGACAAATCCTAATCTCGAAATACGCCAACCCAACATCTACCTTTGGAGACACCTGTAGAGCACTTTTATAATCACCCATTTACGTTGTGACGTTTGATAGCACACAAAGTGTTCCTCCGGCAAACGGGAGTTGCATAATCTCATAGTCATAGGAACATGTATAAGTCATGAAGAAAGCAATAGCAACATACTAAACGATCGGGTGCTAAGCTAATGGAATGGGTCATGTCAATCAGATCATTCACCTAATGATGTGATCCCGTTAATCAAATAACAACTCTTTGTTCATGGTTAGGAAACATAACCATCTTTGATTAACGAGATAGTCAAGTAGAGGCATACTAGTGACACTTTGTTTGTCTATGTATTCACACATGTATTATGTTTCCGGTTAATACAATTCTAGCATGAATAATAAACATTTATCATGATATAAGGAAATAAATAATAACTTTATTATTGCCTCTAGGGCATATTTCCTTCAGTCTCCCACTTGCACTAGAGTCAATAATCTAGATTACACAGTAATGATTCTAACACCCATGGAGCTTTGGTGCTGATCATGTTTTGCTCGTGGAAGAGGCTTAGTCAACGGGTCTGCAACATTCAGATCCGTATGTATCTTGCAAATCTCTATGTCTCCCACCTGGACTAGATCCCGGATGGAATTGAAGCGTCTCTTGATGTGTTTGGTTCTTTTGTGAAATCTGGATTCCTTTGCCAAGGCAATTGCACCAGTATTATCACAAAAGATTTTCATTGGACCCGATGCACTAGGTATGACACCTAGATCGGATATGAACTCCTTCATCTAGACTCCTTCATTTGCTGCTTCCGAAGCAGCTATGTACTCAGCTTCACATGTAGATCCCGCTACGACGCTTTGTTTAGAACTGCACCAACTGACAGCTCCACCGTTTAATGTAAACACGTATCTGGTTTGTGATTTAGAATCGTCCGGATCAGTGTCAAAGCTTGCATCAACGTAACCTTTTACGATGAGCTCTTTGTCACCTCCATATATGAGAAACATATCCTTAGTCCTTTTCAGGTATTCAGGATGTTCTTGACCACTGTCCAGTGATCCACTCCTGGATTACTTTGGTACCTCCCTGCTAAACTTATAGCAAGGCACACATCAGGTCTGGTACACAGCATTGCATACATGATAGAGCCTATGGCTGAAGCATAGGGAACATCTTTCATTTTCTCTCTATCTTCTGCAGTGGTCGGGCATTGAGTCTTACTCAATTTCACACCTTGTAACACAGGCAAGAACCCTTTCTTTGCTTGATCCATTTTGAACTTCTTCAAAACTTTGTCAAGGTATGTGCTTTGTGAAAGTCCAATTAAGCGTCTTGATCTATCTCTATAGATCTTAATGCCTAATATGTAAGCAGCTTCACCGAGGTCTTTCATTGAAAAACTTTTATTCAAGTATCCCTTTATGCTATCCAGAAATTCTATATCATTTCCAATTAGTAATATGTCATCCACATATAATATCAGAAATGCTACAGAGCTCCCACTCACTTTCTTGTAAATACAGGCTTCTCCAAAAGTCTGTATAAAACCAAATGCTTTGATCACACTATCAAAGCGTTTATTCCAACTCCGAGAGGCTTGCACCAGTCCATAAATGGATCGCTGGAGCTTGCACACTTTGTTAGCTCCCTTTGGATCAACAAAACCTTTTGGTTGCATCATATACAACTCTTCTTCCAGAAATCCATTCAGGAATGCAGTTTTGACACCCATCTGCCAAATTTCATAATCATAAAATGCGGCAATTGCTAACATGATTCGGACAGACTTAAGCATCGCTACGGGTGAGAAGGTCTCATCGTAGTCAATCCCTTGAACTTGCCAAAAACCTTTTGCGACAAGTCGAGCTTTGTAGACAGTAATATTACCGTCAGCGTCAGTCTTCTTCTTGAAGATCCATTTATTCTCAATTGCTTGCCGATCATCGGGCAAGTCAACCAAAGTCCATACTTTGTTCTCATACATGGATCCCATCTCAGATTTCATGGCTTGAAGCCATTTTGCGGAATCTGGGCTCACCATCGCTTCTTCATAGTTCGTAGGTTCATCATGATCTAGTAGCATGACTTCCAGAACAGGATTACCGTACCACTCTGGCGCGGATCTCACTCTGGTTGATCTACGAGGTTCAGTAGTATCTTGATCTGAAGTTTCATGATCATCATCATTAGCTTCCTCACTAACTGGTGTAGGTGTCACTGAAACAGTTTTCTGTGATGTACTACTTTCCAATAAGGGAGCAGGTACAGTTACCTCGTCAAGTTCTACTTTCCTCCCACTCACTTCTTTCGAGAGAAACTCTTTCTCCAGAAAGTTTCCGAATTTAGCAACAAAAGTCTTGCCTTCGGATCTGTGATAGAAGGTGTATCCAATAGTTTCCTTTGGATATCCTACAAAGACACATTTCTCCGATTTGGGTTCGAGCTTATTAGGTTGAAGTTTTTTCACATAAGCATCGCAGCCCCAAACTTTCAGAAATGACAACTTTGGTTTCTTGCCAAACCACAGTTCATAAGGCGTCGTCTCAATGGATTTTGATGGTGCCCTATTTAACATGAATGCGGCCGTCTCTAGAGCGTATCCCCAAAACGATAGCGGTAAATCAGTAAGAGACATCATAGATCGCACCATATCTAGTAAAGTACGATTACGACGTTTGGACACACCATTACGCTGTGGTGTTGCGGGTGGCGTGAGTTGCGAAACTATTCCACACTTTTTCAAATGTACACCAAACTCGTAACTCAAATATTCTCCTCCACGATCAGATCATAGAAACTTTATTTTCTTGTTACGATGATTTTCAACTTCACTATGAAATTCTTTGAACTTTTCAAACGTTTAAGACTTATGTTTCATTAAGTAGATATACCCATATCTGCTTAAGTCATTTGTGAAGGTGAGAAAATAACGATATCCGCCACGAGCTTCAATATTCATCGGACCACATACATCTGTATGTATGATTTCCAACAAATCTGTTGCTCTCTCCATAGTACCGGAGAACGGTGTTTTAGTCATCTTGCCCATGAGGCACGGTTCGCAAGTACCAAGTGATTCATAATCAAGTGGTTCCAAAAGTCCATCAGTATGGAGTTTCTTCATGCGCTTTACACCGATATGACCTAAACGGCAGTGCCACAAATAAGTTGCACCATCATTATCAACTCTGCATCTTTTGGCTTCAACACTATGAATATGTGTGTCACCACTATCGAGATTCAACAAAAATAGACCACTCCTTAAGGGTGCATGACCATAAAAGATATTACTCATATAAATAGAACAACCATTATTCTCTGATTTAAATGAATAACCATCTCGCATTAAACAAGATCCAGATATAATGTTCATGCTCAACGCTGGCACCAAATAACAATTATTTAGGTCTAATACTAATCCCGAAGGTAGATGTAGAGGTAGCGTGCCGACCGCGATCACATCGACTTTGGAACCGTTTCCCACGCGCATCGTCACCTCGTCCTTAGCCAATCTTCGCTTAATCCGTAGTCCCTGTTTCGAGTTGCAAATATTAGCAACAGAACCAGTATCAAATACCCAGGTGCTACTGCGAGCATTAGTAAGGTACACATCAATAACATGTATATCACATATACCTTTGTTCACCTTGCCATCCTTCTTATCCGCCAAATACTTGGGGCAGTTCCGCTTCCAGTGACCAGTCTGCTTGCAGTAGAAGCACTCAGTTTCAGGCTTAGGTCTAGACTTGGGTTTCTTCTCTTGAGCAGCAACTTGTTTGCCGTTCTTCTTGAAGTTCCCCTTCTTCTTCCCTTTGCCCTTTTTCTTGAAACTAGTGGTCTTATTGACCATCAACACTTGATGCTCCTTCTTGATTTCTACCTCCGCAGCTTTCAGCATTACGAAGAGCTCGGGAATAGTCTTATTCATCCCTTGCATATTATAGTTCATCACGAAGCTCTTGTAGCTTGGTGGCAGTGATTGGAGAATTCTGTCAATGACGCAATCATCTGGAAGATTAACTCCCAATTGAATCAAGTGATTATTATACCCAGACATTTTGAGTATATGCTCACTGGCAGAACTGTTCTCCTCCATCTTGCAGCTATAGAACTTATTGGAGACTTCATATCTCTCAATCCGGGCATTTGCTTGAAATATTAACTTCAACTCCTGGAACATCTCATATGCTCCATGACGTTCAAAACGCCGTTGAAGTCCCGATTCTAAGCCGTAAAGCATGGCACACTGAACTATCGAGTAGTCATCAGCTTTGCTCTGCCAGACGTTCATAACATCTGGTGTTGCTCCAGCAGCAGGCCTGGCACCCAGTGGTGCTTCTAGGACGTAATTCTTCTGAGCAGCAATGAGGATAATCCTCAAGTTACGGACCCAGCCCGTGTAATTGCTACCATCATCTTTCAACTTTGCTTTCTCAAGGAACGCATTAAAATTCAACGGAACAACAGCACGAGCCATCTATCTACAATCAAACATAAACAAGCAAGATACTATCAGGTACTAAGTTTCATGATAAATTTAGGTTCAATTAATTTACTAAAAGAACTCCCACTTAGATAGACATCCCTCTAATCCTCTAAGTGATTACGTGATCCAAATCAACTAAACCATGTCTGATCATCACGTGAGATGGAGTAATTTCATTGGTGAACATCATTATGTTGATCATATCTACTATATGATTCACGCTCGACCTTTTGGTCTCCGTGTTCTGAGGCCATATCTGTATATGCTTGGCTCATCAAGTATAACCTGAGTATTCCGCGTGTGCAACTGTTTTGCACCCGTTGTATTTGAACGTAGAGCCTATCACACCCGATCATAACGTGGTGTCTCAGCACGAAGAACTTTCGCAACGGTGCATACTCAGGGAGAACACTTCTTGATAATTAGTGAGAGATCATCTTATAATGCTACCGTCAATCAAAGCAAGATAAGATGCATAAAAGATAAACATCACATGCAATCAATATAAGTGATATGATATGGCCATCATCATCTTGTGCCTGTGATCTCCATCTCCGAAGCACCGTCATGATCACCATCGTCACCGGCGTGACACCTTGATCTCCATCGTAGCATCGTTGTCGTCTCGCCAATCTTATGCTTCCACGACTATCGCTACCGCTTAGTGATAAAGTAAAGCATTACAGCGCGATTGCATTGCATACAATAAAGCGACAACCATATGGCTCCTGCCAGTTGCCGATAACTCGGTTACAAAACATGATCATCTCATACAATAAAATTTAGCATCATGTCTTGACCATATCACATCACAACATGCCCTGCAAAAACAAGTTAGACGTCCTCTACTTTGTTGTTGCAAGTTTTACGTGGCTGCTACGGGCTTAAGCAAGAACCAATCTTACCTACGCATCAAAACCACAACGATAGTTTGTCAAGTTGGTGCTGTTTTAACCTTCGCAAGGACCGGGTGTAGCCACACTTGGTTCAACTAAAGTTGGAGAAACTGTCACCCGCAAGCCACCTCTGTGCAAAGCACGTCGGGAGAACCGGTCTTGCGTAAGCGTACGCGTAATGTTGGTCCAGGCCACTTCGTCCAACAATACCGCCGAACCAAAGTATGACATGATAGTAAGCAGTATGAATTATATCGCCCACAACTCACTTGTGTTCTACTCGTGCATATAACATCAACACATAAAACCTAGGCTCGGATACCACTGTTGGGTAACGTAGTAATTTCAAAAAATTTCCTACGCACACGCAAGATCATGGTGATGCATAGCAACGAGAGGGGAGAGTGCTGTCTACGTACCCTCGTAGACTGAAGCGGAAGCGTTGACACAACGTAGAGGAAGTAGTCGTACGTCTTTCCGATCCGACCGATCCAAGCACCGTTACTCCGGCACCTCCGAGTTCTTAGCACACGTACAGCTCGATGACGCTCCCGGGGCTCCGATCCAGCAAAGCTTCGGGGATGAGTTCCGTCAGCACAACAGCGTGGTGACGATGATGATGTTCTACCGACGCAGGGCTTCGCCTAAGCACTACAACGATATGATCGAGGTGGAATATGGTGGAGGGGGGCACCGCACACGGCTAAGGAGCGATCACGAAGATCAACTTGTGTGTTCTAGGGTGCCCCCTGCCTCCGTATATAAAGGATCCAAGGGAGGGTGCGGCCGGCCCTAGAGGAGGCGCGCAGGAGGAGTCCTACTCCTACCGGGAGTAGGACTCCTCTCCCGTTCCTTGTCCAACTAGGAGAGAGGGAAGGAGAGAAGGAAAGGGGGGGCGCCGCCCCTCCCTCCTTGTCCAATTCGGACTAGGGGGAGAGGGGGCGCGCGGCCTGCCCTGGAAGCCCCTTCCTCTTCTCCACTTTAGGCCCATGAGGCCCATTAACCCCCCGGGGGGTTCCGGTAACCCCCCGGTGCTCCGGTTTTATCCGGAACTTCCCCGGAACGCTTCCGGTGTCCGAATATAGTCATCCAATATATCAATCTTTATGTCTCGACCATTTCGAGACTCCTCATCATGTCCGTGATCACATCCGGGACTCCGAACTAACTTCGGTACATCAAAATGCATAAACACATAATAACTGTCATCGTAACGTTAAGCGTGCGGACCCTACGGTTCGAGAACAATGTAGACATGACTAAGACAAATCTTCGGTCAATAACCAATAGCGGGACCTGAATGCCCATATTGGCTCCTACATATTCTACGAATATCTTTATCGGTCAGACCGCATAACAACATACGTTGTTCCCTTTGTCATCGGTATGTTACTTGCCCGAGATTCGATCGCCGGTATCCAATACCTAGTTCAATCTCGTTACTGGCAAGTCTCTTTACTCGTTCCGTAATACATCATCTCACAACTAACTCATTAGTTGTAATGCTTGCAAGGCTTATGTGATGTGCATTACCGAGAGGGCCCAGAGATACCTCTCCGACAATCGGAGTGACAAATCCTAATCTCGAAATACGCCAACCCAACATCTACCTTTGGAGACACCTGTAGAGCACCTTTATAATCACCCATTTACGTTGTGACGTTTGATAGCACACAAAGTGTTCCTCCGGCAAACGGGAGTTGCATAATCTCATAGTCATAGGAACATGTATAAGTCATGAAGAAAGCAATAGCAACATACTAAACGATCGGGTGCTAAGCTAATGGAATGGGTCATGTCAATCAGATCATTCACCTAATGATGTGATCCCGTTAATCAAATAACAACTCTTTGTTCATGGTTAGGAAACATAACCATCTTTGATTAACGAGCTAGTCAAGTAGAGGCATACTAGTGACACTTTGTTTGTCTATGTATTCACACATGTATTATGTTTCCGGTTAATACAATTCTAGCATGAATAATAAACATTTATCATGATATAAGGAAATAAATAATAACTTTATTATTGCCTCTAGGGCATATTTCCTTCACGGCGCCCCCCCAATTCTGATCCGGAGTTCTGATGCGGCTCACCTCCTGGCTAGAGAAGGGCCTAACCTGGGGTGCTCCGGGCGAGCTGACAGGGCTCCAAACGTGCGTCCAGAACATGCTATCCAGAAAGATTAAGCTTGTCAATGTGATCCAGGTTATGCTCATTCGCCGGATCCTCCCGTGTCAACGCCGGACTTGTTATTTATGGGAATTCGATCCGGCCAAGCAGCAGACGCTGCTAGAGCTCTTTGGCACAACGCACGAGGATATCTGGAAAGTGCTCTTCAAGGCCGGCGAGACGCCACCACCTACAACCGAGGATCGTGGACTTAGCTCAAAGCGCCAAGCTAATTCGGTAAGTTTTTTCACGCTCTCAAGGAATAACCTTTACTAGCGCATTGTGAGAAAGAAGTCTAAGCTCTCCTATCAATTATTTCCTTAGGCCTGGGTCGACATAGCGAGGCGGATTAACTGTCCAGCCCCGCTACCCGAAGACAAAGAGACCCCACTCCTGACGAAAATGTTGTTCCCGGTGCCTTATGACGTGCTAGAGAAGAATACCAAAAAGGCAGCCAAGGGGACCAGGAGTGGCCTCCGTCGAAAGGATTCTTCGGAACTATCGTTCGAAGACGAGACTAACCCTTCGGTCGCGGAAGATGGCGACGAGGAAGAGGAGGAAGACAACTCCCCCCCCTGAGGGGGGAGGAAGAAAAGGGTGGCCTCCACAAACCTGGAGGCAAAGGCACCCAAGAGGGGGAAGGGCTCCCTCGTGGATAACTCCGCGTGGGATGTCGATAGCAGTCCAGAACGACTGCCCCGGGCCAAGCCTCGGGCCGCTTCGTAAGTACCCAAGACCTTATGCTCGTTCAAATGTTCGGCCCTTCCCCTTTGCAATATTAATATGTTTAATTTATGCCATTGCAGTCCGGCCCGTGACGGTTCTCCGCAGTCCTCGACAGAGGGCTCGCTAGACTCAAAGGAGATGGCTAGCATGTCGCCGCCACCTGCTCACTCTGCCTCGCCCAAGGGTGATGACGAGGTGGTGTCCCAAAGGGCCTTCCCCAACAAAGGGGAGGCTCCGGAGATTGTCAGGGCCGCATCCAAGGGTGACCCCACGGCCGCCGGACACATGGGGGAAGAAACCCCCATGGAGACTGATGGTGGGGGTCGAGTTCCATTCGGTCCTCAGCCAGATATCATTCCGGAGACCTGTACGGCTTCGGAGTCTAGCGAACGGCCTTCCCCGAAAGGAGGGGGTGTGCCTGTTACGCTAGTGACCTCTGTCCGACCAGAGGCACCGGAGGATCTACTGGAAGCGCTGCGAGACGCTTCCATCGTAGATGAGCATCGTGCCCTCATGGGTACAGTGATCAAAAAGGTTCAGCCTGCCAAAAGTGGACTGACCTAAGCCTGCACTAGCCTTTTAACAAGCTTTGAGATAATAATAATTGTAGAAAGAATATCACAGCGTAGACAGTAGTCCCTGATGCTCTGTTCGGTGTTCGGAAAGAGAAGCCGAACAAAGGATCAAAACAAGTTTTGTAGGAGTCTAACATATGATGCCTATGTGAATAAGCAGGCGTCGCTGCTTGCTGCCGCCGCTCATACTGCGGAGGTCTCCGAACTGAAGCGGAGCCTGGAGCGAGCCAAGGAAGAGCTTAGTCTTGTGAAGACACAGCTGGAGGACAACAAAGTTATGCAGTAACCTGTGCGTGTATGTTAGGAAGGATGAATACTTCGTGCTGACTAAAGTGTCATGGACTATGCCAGGGGCCATGACCGAGGTGGCGGCCCTCAAGAAGGCATTAGCTAAGGCCGAGGACAAAGCGGCCAAGGAACACGCTGCACGTGAAAAGCACGAGGCCCGGGTCAGCGAGGTGCAGCAAGAGCTTCAGGATGCCGTTAAGAAGTACGAGTCCCTGGAGCGTGATTCTAACACGCAGGCGTCCGAACTTGCCAAGGCTCGCCAGAGCGCACAAGAGGCTCGAGCCGAAGCCCAGAGCGCTCTTCAGGAACTCCGGGCGGCTTAAGAAGATTTCGGCAGGTAAGTTTTTCATTATGCAAAGCGAGTTGATGAAGGGAACGCTCCTATTGCTTACCCGAATTTGGTGCTCCACAAGGGCGTTTACGGATTTGCCGCGCAGCGTATCTGATGTTGCTGAATTCTACCGAGCCAAGGAAGGGAGTTCGACGAAGAATTTGTTCTGGTCTCAATATCTTGGACCAGAACATCCGGTATCCTCCAGCGACCAGATGAAACAGTTGGTCGAGCTGCACAAGGCAGCCGAGCTGGCCATGAGGGACCTGATAGTCCGGCTATGGCCTGCCGCGCTGGTACCCAGCAGCTACTTCGGGCTTGTGAAGCGGCTTGTTAGTGCCTCCCCGTGACTTGAGGTCGTAAAGCGGTCGGTCTGTATTGAAGGTGCCCGGATGGCCTTTGCTCGCTGCAAGATGTGGTGGGCGAAAATGGACGCCCTCGAGCTGACCAAGGTGCCGTCGAAGGGCAAGGAGCACCGTACACCAGAGCGCTATTTGCGGACGTCCTTGAGGGGTCTTGTATTGTAGCCACGCAGTGCGGGCAGGACGTTATTTTCGAGTGAATACACTCGTATTTTGTCTTGTATGATGACAACAAATCCGCTTTGTAATATATAATTTTTATTATGTTTTGATTGTTTCCTCCTGTGCGGCCGTGTTGTATGAAATCTGAGGGTTAACCAGTCGTCGGCTTCTGCCCTCGCGTAGGTAGTACAGAGGTGTTCGGGATGGAATCTAAACAATCTTGATCCAATTATATGGTCCTTGAAGGAGTTGTTTAGCGCAACGAACCAGGCAACCAGACTATGCGGCTTGAACGCCCTCACTTAGCCATAGGAGTTTTATAATAAAACATAGGCGCAACCCCTAGTATACGAACCAGAGTGCTGTCAGCGTCTGGTCGGGAAGTACTGATCCTTCGCGATATGCGGAAAAATCTCCAACGATTTGAGACCTTCGAACAGCTGACCAACTCTCGCCGCACCATGACAGTCAGTTTTTGGCTTTCTCTACTAATGTGATCATCCGGTTTAGACCAGGACACAATCACAGTAGTTCTCCCTTTACCACCCTTGACGATGTAGCGGAATGTAGGGTAGCAAGCACAGGAGCCCGGCAACCCAACTATTGACCAAAGATATGATTCGGAGCCAATGCATATAATGCTAAATTCGGGGTGCCGAACTATACTTATAGGAAGTGTTCGGACTTTTTTTGCCATAGTGTAAGGTGCTATAAAGCCCCTGGCAAACGTCAGATGTACCAAAGTGTATGGGTGCTACCTGATGGGGTTATCCACAGGGAATCTGAAAAAGAAAAGAGAGAAAGAAAACAGAAAAGACGTAAAGGTAAAAAGCTGGGGTCCTAAATCTCCAGCTACAAACTGTTTTCATTGTAATGTAATTAGTACGTCAAGGCGCATTGATACAAATAGTGCAATAAGCAATAGGCTATTTAACATGCCAAAACCAGGGGAGAGCTGCATATGGGTCCTGGAAAACAGGTAGAGTTATCATTAACGGAATCACCTAAAAAGTTCCCCATATGTCCGCGCTTCTCGCCGTCTTGGTGTATTTATCCTACAAGAGGACCGATGACCAGACCCTCTGATGGGGCCTGTGGGATTGAGACCTGGGAGGAAAACAAGTAAAAGTGAAAGCATGTCTGTATCCGATGTCGGTTGAGCCGTGCCATGGGTCACAAGTTATCTGTGCCTCCGTCAATGCCCATGGAATTTTAAGTGCGTAGTTATGTATGCGCGGCACAAATGCCACCACTTGATCAGGACTGAGACGGAGGCCGGATTGCTAGTCGAGCTCCTGACAAGCCGAGCTCTCCTGCTGCAGAGTAGTTCGGACCCTCTTAAGGGAGTCCGCGGGCTCGGCAGCCGAATGAGGGTTCTGCTTGAGAAGGCCGCTTTGTACTTCTACTACTAGGGCACCTATGTGCTCTTCTGTACAGAGAGAGCGTTCTGTATTGCCATTGACTGTTATGACGCCGCGTGGACCGGGCATATTGAGCTTGAGATAAGCATAGTGTGGCACTGCGTTGAATCGAGCAAACGCAGTTCGTCCGAGCAGTGCATGATAGCCGCTGCGGAATGGGACGATATCGAAGATTAACTCCTCGCTTCGGAAGTTGTCCGGGGATCCGAAGACATCCTCTAATGTGATTGAGCCCATACAGCGGGTGAGGGAGTCTTGGATTTGGGGGTCTCCGGACAGCCGGACTATATCCTTTGGCCGGACTGTTAGACTATGAAGATACAAGATTGAAGACTTCGTCTCGTGTCTGGATGGGACTCTACTTGGCGTGGAAGGCAAGCTAGGCATTACGGATATGTATATCTCCTCCTTTGTAATCGACCTTGTGTAACCCTAGCCCTCTCCGGTGTCTATATAAACCGGAGGGTTTTAGTCCGTAGGACAACATACAATCATACCATAGGCTAGCTTCTAGGGTTTAGCCTCTTTGATATCGTGGTAGATCTACTCTTGTACTACTCATATCATCAATATTAATCAAGCAGGACGTAGGGTTTTACCTCCATCAAGAGGGCCCGAACCTGGGTAAAACATCGTGTTCCCTGCCTCCTGTTACCATCCGCCTTAGACGCACAGTTCGGGACCCCCTACCCAAGATCCGCCGGTTTTGACACCGACATTGGTGCTTTCATTGAGAGTTCCTCTGTGTCATCGCCGTTAGGCGTGATGGCTCCTACTATCATCGATAGCGATGCAGTCCAGGGTGAGACTTTCCTCCCCGGACAGATCTTTGTGTTCGGCGGCTTTGCACTGCGGGCCAATTCGCTTGGCCATCTGGAGCAGATTGAAAGCTACGCCCCTGGCCACCAGGTCAGGTTTGGAAGCTTAAACTACACAGCCGATGTCCACGGAGGCTTGATCTTCGATGGATTCGAGCCTCTGCCTTGTGTGTCACGCGGTCACGATGAGTACGATTTAGCTCTACCATCAGACAGTGTTCAGGAGATCACACCGGCAGCCGCTCCGACCCTCAATTCGGAGCCACTTGCGCCGTCCATGGATGGGTGGATGGACCCCGCCACGGAGGCCTTACCCTCAGTGGTGATCGAGCCGAACATCGACCTTACCTTGCACGAGAGCCATATTGTTAAACTGCCGGATCTTTCTCCGGCCACAGACTCCGAACCGCCTGCGCCCGATCCTATTGAATCCGATTGGGCGCCGATCATGGAGCTTACCTCCGCAGATATTTTTCAGCACTCGCCCCTTGGCGACATACTGAACACATTAAGGTCCCTCTCCTTGTCAGGAGGATCCTGGCCGAACTATGTCCGGCAAGATTGGGATGCGGATGACGAAGAAATTTGCCGCCCACCCACCACCCACTTAGTAGCCACTGTCGGTGACTTAACCGACATGCTCGACCTCGACTCCGAAGACATCAACAGTATGGGCGACGATGCAGGAGACGAACAGGAACCACTGCCCACAGGGCACTGGATGCCCACTTCATCACATGACGTATACATGGTGAACGCACCAAAAGAAAACGACGACGAGGAACGGAAGGACGCAACAAAGGGTTGTCCCCTCGAGAAGCAGTTAAAGAGGCGGTGTAAGCGCCGCTCCAAATCCCGCCTCGACAGAAACAACGATCATATAGACCCAGCATTAGAACATGGTGAACCATCGCCGGACCACGGCAACACGGACAATCAAACCAAACAACATGACTCTGTCAAAGATAATAGTCCGGACGACCTCACACTAGACAGACACCGAAGCAACAGAATGCCCGTCAAAGGCTTGTTGCCACCGCGAGGAGTCTAAAAGAGCAGAAGCAAAGACTCAAGGCTGCACAAGACACACTCGGAATCAGATGGAGCAAAGTACTCAACGCAGCAGTGAAGTACGGCGGTAGTCGCCCCACCAAGAGCTACCCGAAGCGGAAGTTGCTACCTGAATTCGATGAGGAGGCCTTAGATCCTCCGCAACCAAAAATCAAAACGGCCACCTGGCCGGATAGACGTCCTCACAGCCAACATAGAGCGGCAAACAACGCCACACATAAGCCAATATGCGATCCACGCGAGGTCTCGCATCAAAAGGACAGCGCAACCAGATCCATCTATGGACCACGCAAGCGCGCTCCAGCATACGATGCAACACAACAAGCATCCGAACAACGCGGTACACCCAGATACAGGGGTGCCGCACACCCCCTATGTTTCACTGATGAGGTGCTGGACCATGAATTTCCAAAGGGATTCAAACCCGTAAACATAGAGGCATACGACGGAACAACAGACCCTGGGGTCTGGATTGAGGACTATATCCTCCATATCCATATGGCTCGAGGAGATGATCTCCACGCCATCAAGTACTTACCCCTCAAGCTCAAAGGGCCAGCTCAACACTGGCTTAAAAGCCTCCCCGAAAACTCCATTGGAAGCTGGGAAGAGCTCGAAGACGCTTTTCGGGCAAATTTTCAAGGGACTTATGTCCGACCTCCGGATGCGGATGATTTGAGTCATATAACTCAACAGCCCGGAGAGTCAGCCCGAAAGCTTTGGAACAGGTTTCTTACTAAAAAGAACCAAATAGTTGACTGTCCGAACGCTGAAGCCTTGGTAGCTTTTAAGCATAGCGTCCGTGACGAATGGCTTGCCAGACATCTCGGCCAAGAAAAGCCGAGAACAATGGCAGCATTAACAAGCCTCATGACCCGCTTTTGCGCGGGTGAGGACAACTGGCTAGCCAGATGCAGCACCAGCGACCCAAGTACATCCGAAGTTAGAGATGAAAACGGGAAATCATGACGCAGCAAAAATAATAAGCGCCTGAATAAAGAAGACAGCCCGAAGAGCATGGCGGTAAACACTGGTTTCAGAAGCTCTCGGCCAGGTCAGCAAAAGCCGCCCTCTAAAGGCGCCAGAGATGAACTGTCCAGTCTCAACAAAATTATGGACCAAATATGTCAGATCCATAGCACCCCTGGTAAACCCGCTAATCATACCCATAGAGAATGTTGGGTCTTCAAGCAGTCCGGCAAGCTCAACGCCGTACACAAGGGGGAGGATACACCAAGCGAAGACGAGGATGAGCCTCTCAGGCAAGACACTGGGGAACAAAAGAAATTTCCACCAGAAGTCAAAACAAAAAACGTGTTACACGTGATCAAGGGGAGTAACAAAGCGGCACTCCCAGATAAATATGCCCAAGGGCCTATCACCGCGGAGTCTTGCCACTAGTCATTTCAACCGATCACTTTTGACCACCGGGATTACCCAGCAAGTATCCGGCGAGCAGGATGGGCTGCCTTGGTAGTAGACCCGATAATTGACAGATACCACTTCACACGAGTCCTGATGGACAGTGGCAGCAGTCTAAACCTGATATATCAGGACACAATCCGCAAAATGGGGATAGACCCAACGAAAATTTGCCTCAGCAATACTACTGTTAAAGGAGTAACGCCAGGCCCAGGGGCTCATTGCACGGGCTCCCTGCTACTAGAAGTTATATTCGGCTTCCCCGATAACTTCCGTAGCGACAATTTAACCTTCCACATTGCTCCGTTCCAAAGTGGCTATCAAGCACTACTTGGACGCGAAGCTTTCGCTCGCTTTAATGCAATACCGCATTACGCTTCCCTCACGCTTAAGATGCCCGGTCCGCGTGGCATCATTACAGTAAATGGAAATATTGAGCGATCCCTGCGCGTCGAAGAGGGTGCGGCTGCCTCGGCAGCTGCTACGTCTTGAGCTTGCGTTGGTTTTCCCCGAAGAGGAAGGGATGATGCAGCAGAGTAACGCAAGTATTTCCCACAGTTTTTGAGAACCAAGGTATCAATCCAGTAGGAGGCCACGCTCAAGTCCCTCGTACCTGCACAAAACGAGCGCTACTCGCAACCAACGCGATTAGGGGTTGTCAATCCCTTCACGGTCACTTAAGAGAGTGAGATATGATAGATATAATATTTTTGGTATTTTTGGTATACTGACGCAAATTAAAAAGTAAAAGCAGAGTAAAAAGCAAAAGCAGAGTAAAAAGCAAAACAAGATTAAAGTGATGGAGATTGATATGATGAGAATAGACCCGGGGGCCATAGGTTTCACTAGTGGCTTCTCTCAAGAGCATAAGTATTCTACGGTGGGTGAACAAATTACTGTTGAGCAATTGACAGAATTGAGCATAGTTATGAGAATATCTAGGCATGATCATGTATATAGGCATCACGTCCGTGACAAGTAGACTGAAACGATTCTGCATCTACTACTATTACTCCACTCATCGACCGCTATCCAGCATGCATCTAGAGTATTAAGTTAAAAACAGAGTAACGCCTTAAGCAAGATGACATGATGTAGAGAGATAAATTCATGCAATATGAAATAAACCCCATCTTGTTATCATCGATGGCAACGATGCAATACATGCCTTGCTGCCCCTTCTGTCAGTGGGAAAGGACACCGCAAGATCAAACCCAAAGCTAAGCACTTCTCCCATGGCAAGAACTACCAATCTAGTTGGCCAAACCAAACGGATAATTCGAAGAGACTTGCAAAGATAACCAATCATACATAAAAGAATTCAGAGAAGATTCAAATATTATTCATAGATAGACTTGATCATAAACCCACAATTCATTGGTCTCAACAAACACACCGCAAAAAGAAGATTACATCGAATAGATCTCCACAGGAGAGGGGGAGAACTTTGTATTGAGATTCAAAGAGAGAGAAGAAGCCATCTAGCTACTAACTATGGACCCGAAGGTCTGAGGTAAACTACTCACACTTCATCGGAGGGGCTAGGATGATGTAGAAGCCCTCCGTGATGACTGCCCTCTTCCGGCGGAGCTCCGGAACAGGCCCCAAGATGGGATCTCATGGATACAGAAAGTTGCGGCGGTGGAATTAGGTTTTTGGCTCCTGTTCTGATCGTTTGGGGGTACATATGTATATATAGGAGGAAGGAGTACGTCGGTGGAGCACCGAGGTGCCCACGAGGCAAGGGGGCGTGCCCTAGGGGGCGGGGGGCGCCCCCCACCCTCGTGACCGCCTCTTTTGTTCCTTGGCGTAGGGTCCAAGTATCCTGGATCACGTTCGGTGAGAAAATCACGTTCCCGAAGATTTTATTCCGTTTGGACTCCGTTTGATATTTTGTTTCTCCGGAACACTGAAATAGGCAAAGAACAGCAATTCTGGGCTGGGCCTCCGGTTAATAGGTTAGTCCAAAAAATAATATAAAAGTGGAAAATAAAGCCTAATATAGTCCAAAACAGTAGATAATATAGCATGGAGCAATCAAAAATTATAGATACGTTGGAGACGTATCAGGCATCCCGAAGCTTAATTCCTGCTCGTCCTCGAGTAGGTAAATGATAAAAAGAGAATTTTTGATGCGGAGTGCTACTTGGCATAATTTCAATGCAAATCTTCTTAATTGAGATATGAATATTCAGATTCGAAAGTTTCAAGAGAAAAGTTTATATTGACATAAAAATAATAACACTTCAAGCATACTAACAAAGCAATTATGTCTTCTCAAAATAACATGGCCAAAGAAGGTTATCCCTACAAAATCATATAGTCTGGCTATGCTCTATCTTCACCACACAAAGTATTTAAATCGTGCACAACCCCGATGACAAGCCAAGCAATTGTTTCATACTCTAACTTATTCAAAACTTTTTCAATCTTCACGCAATACATGAGCGTGAGCCATGGATATAGCACTATGTGGAATAGAATGGTGGTTGTGGAGAAGACAAAAAGAGGGGAAGATAGTCTCACATCAACTAGGCGTATCAACGGGCTATGGAGATGCCCATCAATAGATGTCAATGTGAGTGAGTAGGGATTGCCATGCAACGGATGCACTAGAGCTATAAGTATATGAAAGCTCATCAAAAGAAACTAAGTGGGTGTGCATCCAACTTGCTTTCTCATGAAGACCTAGGGAAATTTGAGGAAGCCCATCATTGGAATATACAAGCCAAGTTCTATAATGAAAGATTCCCACTAGTATATGAAAGTGATAACATGAGAGACTCTCTACTATGAAGATCATGGTGCTACTTTGAAGCAAAAGTGTGGTAAAAGGATAGTAACATTGCCCCTTTTTATTTATTTTCTTTTTTTGGGCCTTCTTTTTTTTTCTTTGGCCTTTCTCTTTTTTTGGGACAATGCTCTATTAAATGATGCTCATCACACTTTTATTTATTTACAACTCAATGATTACAACTCGATTCTAAAACAAAGTATGACTCTATATGGATGCCTCCGGCGGTGTACCGGGATATGCAATGAATCAAGAGTGACAAGTATGAAGGAATTATGAACGGTGGCTTTGCCACAAATACTATGTCAACTACATGATCATGCTAAGCAATATGACACTGATGAATGTGTCATGATGAACTAGAGGGTGGAAAGTTGCATGGCAATATATCTCGGAATGGCTATGGAAATGCCATAATAGGTAGGTATGGTGGCTGTTTTGAGGAAGGTATATGGTAGGTGTATGATACCGGCGAAAAGTGCGCGATATTAGAGAGGCTAGCAAAGGTGGAAGGGTGAGAGTGCGTATAATCCATGGACTCAACATTAGTCATAAAGAACTCATATACTTATTGCAAAAATCTAGAAGTTATCAAAGAAAAGTATTACGCGCATGCTCCTAGGGGGATAGATTGGTAGGAAAAGACCATCGCTCGTCCCCGACCGCCACTCATTAGGAAGACAATCAATAAATAAATCATGCTCCGACTTTATCACATAATGGTTCACCATACGTGCATGCTATGGGAATCACAAACTTTAACACAAGTATTCTTTAAATTCACAACTACTCAACCAACATGACTTTAATATTATCACCTCCATATCTCAAAACAATTATCATGCTTCAATCTTTTCTTAGTATTCAAAACACTCAAAAGAAAGTTTCACAAATCTTGAATACCAAGCATATTATTATTAAGCAAATTACCATGCTATTAAGGGACTTTCAAAATAATTTAAGTGAAGCATGAGAGATCAATAGTTTCTTTAAAACAAATCCACCACCGTGCTCTAAAAGATCTAAGTGAAGCACATAGAGCAAAATTATAACGCTCAAAAGATCTAAGTGAAGCACATAGAGCAAAACTAAATAGCTCAAAAGATATAAGTGAAGCACATAGAGTATTCTATCAAATTTTAATTCATGTATGGCTCTCTCAAAAGGTGTGTACATCAAGGATGATTGTGGAATACTAAGATACAAAGACACAAATAATACAAGACGCTCCAAGCAAAACACATATCATGTTGGTGAATAAAAATATAGCTCCAAGTAAATTACCGATGGAAGTGGACGAAAGAGGGGATGCCTCCCGGGGCATCCCCAAGCTTTGACTTTTTGGTGTCCTTGGATTATCTTGGGGGTGCCATGGGCATCCCCAAGCTTAGGCTCTTTCCACTCCTTGTTCCATAATCCATCACAAGAATTCACCCAAAACTTGAAAACTTCACAACACAAAACTTAAAGTAGAAAACTCGTGAGCTCCGTTAGCGAAAGAAAACAAAAGACCACTTCAAGGTACTGTAATGAACTCATTATTTATTTATATTGGTGTTAAACCTACTGTATTCCAACTTCTCTATGTATTATAAACTATTTTACTAGCCATAGATTCATCAAAATAAGTAAACAACACACGAAAAACAGAATCTGTCAAAAACAGAACAGTCTGTAGTAATCTGTAGCTAGCACAAGATCTGGAACCCCAAAAATTCTAAAATAAATTGCTGGAAGTGAGGAATTTATCTATTAATCATCTTCAAAAAGAATTAACTAAATATCAATCTTAAAATAAAAATTACAGCGGTTCTCGTGAGCGCTAAAGTTTCTGTTTTTTACAGCAAGTTCAACAAGACTTTCCCCAAGTCTTCCCAACGGTTCTACTTGGCACAAACACTAATTAAACACAAAAAACACAACCAAAACAGAGGATAAATAATTTATTTATTACTAAACAGGAGCAATAAGCAAGGAATAAAAATAAAATTGGGTTTCCTCCCAACAAGCGCTATCTTTTAATGCCCCTAGCTAGGCATAAAAGCGAGGATAGATCTAGGTATTGCCATCTTTGGTAGGCAATCCATAAGTGGCTCTCATGATAGTTTCATATGGAAATTTTATTTTCTTTCTTGGAAAGTGTTCCATGCCCTTTTTTAATGGAAATTGAAATATAATATTCCCTTCCTTCATATCAATAATCTCACCAACCGTTCTAAGGAAAGGTCTACCAAGAATAATAGGGCAAGAAGGATTGCAATCTATATCAAGAACAATGAAATCTACAGGCACATAATTCCTATTTGCAACAATAAGAACATCATTAATCCTTCCCATAGGTTTCTTAATAGTAGAATCCGCAAGATGCAAGTTTAAAGAGCAATCATCAAAATTACGGAAATCTAGCAAATCACACAAAGTCTTGGGAATAGTGGAGACACTAGCACCCAAATCACACAAAGCATAAAACTCATAATCTTAAATTTTAATTTTAATAGTTGGTTCCCACTCATCATAGAGTTTTCTAAGGATAGAAACTTTCAACTCAAGTTTTTCTTCATAAGATTGCATCAAGGCATCAACAATATGTTTGGTGAAGGCTTTATTTTGACTATAAGCATGTGGAGAATTTAGCACGGATTGCAACAAGGAAATACAATCAATTAAAGAGCAACTTTCATAATTAAATTCCTTGAATTTCAATATAGTGGGTTTAGCAACATCTAGATTTTTATTTCTTTCAATCCCACTTTCATCAATTTTAGCATCAAGATCAAAAGATTCAAAATTATTGGAACGCCTTCTAGGTAAAGGTGGATCATATTCAGTCCCATCATTATAAAGATTCATATTGCAAAACAAAGATTTAATAGGGGACACATCAATAACTTTTAGATCTTCATCATTATTTTCATAGGAACTAGAACAACACGCTTTAATAAAGGCATCTTTGGAAGCACGCATCCTAGCGGTTCTTTCCTTGCACTCATCAATGGAAATTCTCATGGCTTTGAGAGACTCATTGATACCATGCTTAGGAGGAATAGATCTAAGCTTTAAAGAACCAATCTCAAGAGAAATTCTATCAACGTTCCTAGCCAAATCATCACGTTTAAGCAATTTCTCTTCAAGCAAAGCATTAAAATTCTTTTGTGAATTCATAAACTCTTTAACACTATTCTCAAATTCAGAGGGAATCTTATTATAATTTCCATAAGAGTTGTTGTAGGAATTCCCATAATTATTAGAAGGATTACTAGGATATGGCCTAGGATTAAAATTGGCTCTATAAGCGTTGTTACCAAAATTATTCCTAGCAACAAAATTCACATCCATAGATTCATTGTTATTCTCAATCAAAGTAGACAAAGGCATATCATTGGGATCAGAAGAAACACTCTTAGTAGCAAATAATTTCATAAGTTCATCCATCTTTCCACTCAAAACATTGATTTCTTCTATCGCATGCACCTTTTTATTAGAAGATCTTTCAGTATGCCATTGAGAATAATTAACCATAATATTATCTAGGAGTTTAGTAGCATCTCCTAAAGTGATTTCCATGAAAGTGCCTCCCGCGGCCGAATCTAAAAGATTTCTAGAAGAAAAATTCAATCCGTCATAAATTTTTTGTATAATCATCCACAAATTCAAACCATGAGTAGGGCAATTACGTATCATTAATTTCATTCTCTCCCAAGCTTGTGCAACATGTTCATGATCAAGTTGCTTAAAGTTCATAGTATCATTTCTAAGAGAGATGATCTTAGCGGGAGGGAAATACTTAGAGATAAAAGCATCTTTGCACTTGTTCCAAGAATCAATACTATTTTTAGGCAAAGACGAAAACCAAGCTTTAGCACGATCTCTAAGCGAAAAAGGAAATAGATTCAATTTAACGACATCATTATCGACATCTTTTTTCTTTTGCATATCACATAAATCAATGAAGCTATTCAGATGAGTAGCGGCATCTTCACTAGGAAGGCCGGCGAATTGATCTTTCATAACAAGATTCAACAAAGCAGTATTAATTTCGCAAGATTCAGCATTGGTAAGAGGGGCAATCGGAGTGCTAAGGAAATCATTATTATTGGTATTGGTGAAGTCGCACAATTTAGTATTATCTTGAGCCATCGCGACAAACAAGCAATCCAACACACGAGCAAACAAAAGGCAAGCGGGCAAAAGAGGCAAATAGAGAGGGAGGATAGAGAGAGAGAGAGGGTGAATAAAACAGCAAGGGTGAAGTGGGGGAGAGGAAAACGAGAGGCAAATGGCAAATAATGTAATGCGAGAGATAGGGATTGTGATGGGTACTTGGTATGTTGACTTTTTGCGTAGACTCCTCGGCAACGGCGCTAGTAATCCTTCTTGCTACGTCTTGAGCTTGCATTGGTTTTCCCCGAAGAGAAAGGGATGATGCAGCAGAGTAGCGTAAGTATTTCCCTCAGTTTTTGAGAACCAAGGTATCAATCCAGTAGGAGGCCACGCTCAAGTCCCTCGTACCTGCACAAAACAATAGCTACTCGCAACCAACACAATTAGGGGTTGTCAATCCCTTCACGGTCACTTACGAGAGTGAGATCTGATAGATATAATATTTTTGGTATTTTTGGTATAAAGACGCAAAGTAAAAAGTAAAAGCAAAGTAAAAAGCAAAACAAGATTAAAGTGATGGAGATTGATATGATGAGAATAGACCCCGGGGCCATAGGTTTCACTAGTGGCTTCTCTCCAGAGCATAAGTATTCTATGGTGGGTGAACAAATTACTGTTGAGCAATTGACAGAATTGAGCATAGTTATGAGAATATCTAGGCATGATCATGTATATAGGCATCACGTCCGTGACAAGTAGACCGAAACGATTCTGCATCTACTACTATTACTCCACTCATCGACCGCTATCCAGCATGCATCTAGAGTATTAAGTTAAAAATAGAGTAACGCCTTAAGCAAGATGACATGATGTAGAGAGATAAATTCATGCAATATGAAATAAACCCCATCTTGTTATCCTCGATGGCAACAATGCAATACGTGCCTTGCTGCCCCTTCTGTCACTGGGAAAGGACACCGCAAGATCGAACCCAAAGCTAAGCACTTCTCCCATGGCAAGAACTACCAATCTAGTTGGCCAAACCAAACGGATAATTCGAAGAGACTTGCAAAGATAACCAATCATACATAAAAGAATTCAGAGAAGATTCAAATATTATTCATAGATAGACTTGATCATAAACCCACAATTCATCGGTCTCAACAAACACACCGCAAAAAGAAGATTACATCAAATAGATCTCCACAAGAGAGGGGGAGAACTTTGTATTGAGATTTAAAGAGAGAGAAGAAGCCATCTAGCTACTAACTATGGACCCGAAGGTCTGAGATAAACTACTCACACTTCATCGGAGGGGCTAGTATGATGTAGAAGCCCTCCGTGATGACGACCCTCTTCCGGCGGAGCTCCGGAACAGGCCCCAAGATGGGATCTCGTGGATACAGAAAGTTGCGGCGGTGGAATTAGGTTTTTGGCTCCTGTTCTGATCGTTTGGGGGTACGTATGTATATATAAGAGGAAGGAGTACGTCGCTGGAGCACCGAGGAGCCCACGAGGTAGGGGGGCGCGCCCTAGGGGGGCCCCACCCTCGTGACCGTCTCTTTTGTTCCTTGGCGTAGGGTCCAAGTCTTCTGGATCACGTTCGGTGAGAAAATCACGTTCCCGAAGGTTTTATTCCGTTTGGACTCCGTTTGATATTCTGTTTCTCCGAAACACTAAAATAGGCAAAAAACAGCAATTCTGGGCTGGGCCTCCGGTTAATAGGTTAGTCCCAAAAATAATATAGAAGTTAAAAATAAAGCCCAATATAGTCCAAAACAGTAGATAATATAGCATGGAGCAATCAAAAATTATAGATACGTTGGAGACGTATCAGCAGCCGCACACTAAAACAGCCTCACCAACTAAAGTATTCGATAGGTCGTCAAGACCACGGACACGGTTAGACGAGTCCGGCGCAGCTATATGAAATTCGTACCGGTTTGACGGCCACACCCCTATCACAAACACAAGGGGCTCAACGCGCGCAAACAAGTGGCAATTTTTACTCATCTTGAAATTTACATGGTTTCTTTAAAACCTACCTTTTTGCACGACAACTTTTCACCTAAGTTCCTCTCTTTTACAGATGACCATTGTGCTACACCCATCCAGGATACGGCACAACAGAGACACAGGCACAGACGTGTAGCAGGGACCCGTCCCAAGGATTCTTTTTAGATTAAGATCCTGCGTCAACCTTTTTTACTGTCTCTTGTTGATACACATCCCTCGGATTCTCAGTACAATTGAGAAGGATGCTGGCGTCTTGGCATGTGGCCACGTCAGAATAATGCACGTACCTGGACACCAGGGGCTTCTTACAAAGGGCACTATTTAGGCCCAGTTTATACCATAAAGACCGAATACCTTAGGGAGTGTTCGGCATCGCGAGTTTGGCCTTATATGCATCCATGTCTTTGGTCAAATGTTGGGTTTGCCCAGCTCCTATGTTTTGGTACCTTACGTTCCGCTCTATCGGCTAAGGTAGCACTAGGAGTACTACTACGATTGTGCCCCGGGTCATCCGGACGAGCACCTCAGTAGAGAAAGCCGAAAACTGACTGTCATGATATAGCGTGAGACTGGTCAACCACTCGATGACCTATCGGAATGTTAGAATTCCTCCGCCTTAACGAAGGTCCGTTTCCTGGCCACGCATGTACGCGCCCCGAATTCGGGAGAGTGCGGAGCCACCAGGGGCTATATAGTAGCCCCACCGTCAAACTCCTATGGCTAAGTGAAAGTGTTTAAACATTATAGTCCGGTTGCCTCATTTGCTGCGCTATCACCTCCTTAATAGGGGCAAGACGTTGGGTTAAGTGTGAACATGCGTATTTTGCGAACACCTCCGCATTATATGCATGGGGGCTGAAGCCGACGACTGCAATCTTTCAGGTTATACACATGTATACATAAACGGCCGCAGGAGGCATCATAATTACTTTCAGGCAAAAGTATAAACACAGCCTTAATAAATTTCATAAAAACATTGTGTTTACAATGGGAATACATGTCACTCAAACATAATATTCTTCGAGCACTGGGCCTCTATCAAACGAGCACCCTCGAGAACCTCTTCGAAATAGTGCTCGGCAGCCACTGGGCCTATGGCCGAACCCTGCGCCGCAACAGTGGTAGCATCCATCTCCGCCCAGTATGCTTTAACACGGGCAAGGGCCATCCGCGAGCCTTCTATGCACGCCGACCTCTTCATCGCATTGATGCGCGACACCGCACCAAGGAACTGCTGCACTAAGCTGAAATAGCAGTTCGGCTTCGGCTTTTCCGGCCACAGCTGATCCATGTCAGACCTCATGGCGAGTTCGGACAACCTATTGAGTTCGGCCCATTTGTCTAGCTGATCAGTCAATGGAAGCGGACGCTCTGGAACGTTAAATTGCGACCAGAGCAGCTTGTCCACTTCACGGTCTGTTTGATCTTGGAAGTATTTGGCCGCATCGACAGCGCTCGCCGCCAAGTCCATATATGCGTCTGCCGAACTCCACAGCCGATCCAGAGGGGCATACTGTGGATCTCCGAACTTCCTTCGCAGCATGAAGGGCTTCCCAGCCGCAATATCCCCGGCTTCACGCAGCTCCTCCTTCTTCGCTCTCATAGCAGAGCGGGTGTCTTTGGTCGTCATCGTGGCCTTTTCAAGGTCCGTCGCCTTCACTCGGTTTTCTTCTTCAAGGAACTAGCAACGGTCGGCAGTGTCTTTTAACTTTACAGCCATCTTGGCCATTTTCTCTTTGTTCTCGCAATGTGCGGCCTTCTCGGCCCTCAACTCTTCGGCCACCTTCAAAGCAGCCGCATTACTACTCCTTGCTTGTTCTTTGGCTCGGGCAAGTTCCGCCCGAAGGGTCTCCACGGTGGCAGCTCCATATGCAGTCACAACATATTAAAGATACTGGCATCATGCTGCTCTTACTATGTGACATTCACCAGAAAGCATTACTTACCCTGTGCCTCGTCAAGCCGCTTGTTAACAAGTTCGATGTCGGCTTCTGCCGCATCCAGTTGCCACTTTAGTTCGGCAAACTCATTAGTCCGGCTAGCCAACGGAGCTTCCACCACCTGCACATAAAGGCGGTTTGCTTACTACCTGGGACTATGATCCTCTGTTCGCCGCCGTTCTCGACGACAACCAGAGTCTCAGGGGCTACTATCTACACAGGGCACACCTAAAAATGTGCGGTACTATCAAAAAGTATCACGTACCTCAAAGCCTGTCAGTAGACTCATAAAGGCTTCATGCAATCCGCTTTCGGCGGACGAAATTCTTTCCATCACCGTACCCATTAACGAACGGTGTTCTTCTGAGATGGCCGCTCGCTCCAACAGCTCCCTCAGTCCGTCCGACCGCATACCAGACGGCGCCGGACTCTTTTGTTTGTTTCTTCAAGAGCCGGACGCTGAGGACTTCGGGTGACTATAGGATTATCTTCTGGCCTCACCGGATCCGGAGAGGCCCTCCGTGACGACACTTCAAGGTCGCCCGCTTCTTGAGCGGGGGAGTCCGGGGGAGGCATTTCGCTCTCCATCATCTCTGGAAGAAGATCCCCCGAAGACGAGCTCTGCTGAGAAGGGCTAAGATCCGAACTGCAAGATAAATTCTTCGGTTATTTTCCTCAGAAGTGAAGTAGTATATCTTCACTATTAAATTACTTTTTGATTACTTACAGCTCGTTAGAGGGCAGATCCCCGCGCGGACTTTGTGCGGCAAGAGCACCCTCCAAGGCAGGACCCTCTGGTGGAGACTTCTTCTCCCGTTTGGAAACCGTGGTTTCCGGATCTTCAGGGGCAGTCCTCTTCCTTCCCCGGGGTGAGAGAATGCCAGATTCCTCCCCTGGGTTATCCTCCCTCACGGAGGCGCCCGTTCCCTCGATCGGAATGGGTAGCGGTGGAGGCCCGCTTTCGCCCCCTTTATTCCCCCCTTTATCTTCCTGTGAGGGCTCCGGGCAAGGTGCTAGCTCGAGCATCTTTTCCAGCACCGGATTCTCCAAGCCTTCCGGAAGGGGGCCCGAACACCGGATCATCTTTGCCTTTGTTATCCAGTCCTGGTCAAAGAGCGATTTCTCATAATGACGTCATGATAAATGAAAGACGGTGTGTTCGGCTAGAGGATAACTTGGTCGGCGGTGCGGTTGCTGCTCAGGCCCACGTCCTCGGTAGTGTCCGGACACTCTATCTGGGGTCCGAAGAATGATTTATACATCTCCTCGAGCGCCAGGCCAAGGAAATTTTGAATAGCGCACGATCCTTCTGGGTTCAACTCCCACATGCGGAGGGGCCGGCGTTTGCATGGCTGGATTCGTCGAACCAGCATGACTTGCATTACCATAATCAAACTAAAATCTCCTTCGAAGAGATCTCGAATGCAGCTCTACAGTACAGGCACGTCCTTGGATGGACCCCAGCTCAGCCCTCTGCTAATCCATGACATCAATTATGGTGGAGGGCCTGAGCGGAAAGCAGGGGCAGCCGCCCACTTGGCACTTTTGGGAGCTGTGATGTAAAACCACTCCCATTGCCATAATCCGGACACCTCTGGAATGGAACCCTTTGGCCATGGAGCTCCAGCGATCTTGCTTATTAATGCGCCTCCGCACGCTACATGCTGCCCTTCGACCATCTTCGGCTTCACATCGAAGGTCTTGAGCCACAGGCCGAAGTGAGGGGTAATGCAGAGGAAGGCCTCACATACGACAATAAATGCCGAGATATGGAGAAAGGAGTCCAGGGCTAGATCATGGAAATCTAGCCCGTAATAAAACATCAACCCCCTAACGAAGGGATCCAGAGTGAGGCCTAGACCTCGGAGGAAGTGGGAGATGAACACGACGTCTTCGTTGGGTTCAGGAGTAGGGACGACCTGCCCTCGGGCAGGCAGCCGATGCGAAACCTCGGCGGTCAGGTATCTGGCCTCCCTCAACTTCTTGATGTCTTCTTCCGTAACAGAGGAGGGCATCCACCGGCCTTGAAGGCTAGATCCGGACACGATTGAAGGTCCGGAGCACCTGACCTAGGCTTTGGGTGTTAGAACTCGAGGCGGGGGAAGGATTCGATTGAGCACGGGAGGGAAAAAAGTAAAAGCCTTGTCCCTTTATAAAGAGGGTGAATATCAAGTGTCCTCTCCGTAGCCGTTTGGGACTTGCCTATAATCTAGGAGTCCTAGACACGGTTGGGTTACCCACGACCGTATTGACGAGAATCCCGTAATTAGGGGAACACGATCTCTGCTTTGACAAGATGTGTCAAAAACTGCCTCGCGTTATGTGCGGGGCTAGTTAAAGGAAACGGTTCGAATAATCACCGGGCCATGGCATAAGGTCGTGTTGACAAAACAAGTCAGCAAATTAGATTTGTGGAAAAATTATTCTCTCTACGGTGGTATGTGGAACTTATTTTGCAGGGTCGGACACTATCCTTGTGTTCAAATTCTTCCGTGGTGTATTCGGAGGAGGAACCCGCCCTGCAATGCCGAAGACAATACTGCACGCCGGATGCTACGTATTGAGCTTGCGTTGGTTTTCCCCGAAGAGGAAGGGATGATGCACCAGAGTAGCGTAAGTATTTCCCTCAGTTTTTGAGAACCAAGGTATCAATCCAGTAGGAGCCCACGCTCAAGTCCCTCGTACCTGCACAAAGCGATAGCTACTCGCAACCAACGCGATTAGGGGTTGTCAATCCCTTCACGGTCACTTACGAGAGTGAGATCTGATAGATATAATATTTTTGGTATTTTTGGTATAAAGACGCAAAGTAAAAAGTAAAAGCAAAGTAAAAAGAAAAACAAGATTGAAGTGATGGAGATTGATATGATGAGAATAGACCCTGGGGCCATAGGTTTCACTAGTGGCTTCTCTCCAGAGCATAAGTATTCTATGGTGGGTGAACAAATTATTGTTGAGAAATTGACAGAATTGAGCATAGTTATGAGGATATCTAGGCATGATCATGTATATAGGCATCACGTCCGTGACAAGTAGACCAAAACGATTCTGCATCTACTACTATTACTCCACTCATCGACCCCTATCCAGCATGCATCTAGAGTATTAAGTTAAAAATAGAGTAACGCCTTAAGCAAGATGACATGATGTAGAGAGATAAATTCATGCAATATGAAATAAACCCCATCTTGTTATCCTCGATGGCAACGATGCAATACGTGCCTTGCTGCCCCTTCTGTCACTGGGAAAGGAGACCGCAAGATCGAACCCAAAGCTAAGCACTTCTCCCATGGCAAGAACTACCAATCTAGTTGGCCAAACCAAACGGATAATTCGAAGAGACTTGCAAAGATAACCAATCATACATAAAAGAATTCAAAGAAGATTCAAATATTATTCATAGATAGACTTGATCATAAACCCACAATTCATCGGTCTCAACAAACACACCGCAAAAAGAAGATTACATCGAATAGATCTCCACAAGAGAGGGGGAGAACTTTGTATTGAGATTCAAAGAGAGAGAAGAAGCCATCTAGCTACTAACTATGGACCCGAAGGTCTGAGGTAAACTACTCACACTTCATCGGAGGGGCTAGGATGATGTAGAAGCCCTCCGTGATGACGGCCCTCTTCCGGCGGAGCTCCGGAACAGGCCCCAAGATGGGATCTCGTGGATACAGAAAGTTGCGGCGGTGGAATTAGGTTTTTGGCTCCTGTTCTGATCGTTTGGGGGTACATGTGTATATATAGGAGGAAGAAGTACGCCGGAGGAGCAACGAGGGGCCCACGAGGCAGGGGGCGCGCCCTAGTGGGGGCGCCCCCACCCTCGTGACCGCCTCTTTTGTTCCTTGGAGCAGGGTCCAAGTCTCCTAGATCACGTTCGGTGAGAAAATCATGTTCCCGAAGATTTTATTCCGTTTGGACTCCATTTGATATTCCGCTTATCCGAAACACTGAAATAGGCAAAAAACAGCAATTCTGGGCTGGGCCTCCGGTTAATAGGTTAGTTCCAAAAATAATATAAAATTGGAAAATAAAGCCCAATATAGTCCAAAACAGTAGATAATATAGCATGGAGAAATCAAAAATATAGATACGTTGGAGACGTATCAGGCATCCCCAAGCTTAATTCCTGCTCGTCCTCGAGTAGGTAAATGATAAAAAGAGAATTTTTGATGTGGAGTGCTACTTGGCATAATTTCAATGCAAATCTTCTGAATTGTGGTATGCATATTCAGATTAGAAAGATTCAAGACAAAAGTTTATATTGACATAAAAAATAATAATACTTCAAGCATACTAACAAAGCAATTATGTCTTCTCAAAATAACATGGCCAAAGAAAGTTACCCCTACAAAATCATATAGTCTGGCTATGCTCCATCTTCACCACACAAAGTATTTAAATCATGCACAACCCCGATGACAAGCCAAGCAATTGTTTCATACTCTAACTTTTTCAAAACTTTTTCAATCTTCACGCAATACATGAGTGTGAGCCTTGGATATAGCACTATAGGTGGAATAGAATGGTGGTTGTGGAGAAGACAAAAAGGAGGGGAAGATAGTCTCACATCAACTAGGCGTATCAACGGGCTATGGAGATGGACATCAATAGATATCAATGTGAGTGATTAGGGATTGCCATGCAACGGATGCACTAGAGCTATAAATGTATGAAAGCTCAACAAAAGAAACTAGTGGGTGTGCATCCAACTTGCTTGCTCACGAAGACCTAGGGCAATTTTGAGGAAGCCCATTATTGGAATATACAAGCCAAGTTCTATAATGAAAAATTCCCACTAGTATATGAAAGTGACAACATATGAGACTCTCTATATGAAGAACATGGTTCTACTTTGAAGCACAATATATGAGACTCGCTATATCGTGGTGCTACTTTGAAGCACAAGTGTGGTAAAAGGATAGTAGCATTGCCCCTTTTTATTTATTTTCCTTTTTTGGGCCTTCTTTTTTTGGGTCTTTTTTTGGGACAATACTCTATTGAATGATGATCATCACACTTTTATTTATTTACAACTCAATGATTACAACTCGATTCTAAAACAAGGTATGACTCTATATGGATGCCTCCGGCGGTGTACCGGGATATGCAATGAATCAAGAGTGACAAGTATGAAGAAATTATGAACGGTCGCATTGCCACAAATACTATGTCAACTACATGATCATGCTAAGCAATATGACAATGGTGAATGTGTCATGATGAACTAGATGGTGGAAAGTTGCATGGCAATATATCTCGGAATGGCTATGGAAATGCCATAATAGGTAGGTATGGTGGCTGTTTTGAGGAAGGTATATGGTAGGTGTATGATACCGGCGAAAGGTGCGCGGTATTAGAGAGGCTAGCAAAGGTGGAAGGGTGAGAGTGCGTATAATCCATGGACTCAACATTAGTCATAAAGAACTCATATACTTATTGAAAAAATCTAGAAATTATCAAAGCAAAGTATTACGCGCATGCTCCAAGGGGGATAGATTGGTAGGAAAAGACCATCGCTCATCCCCGACCACCACTCATAAGGAAGACAATCAATAAATAAATCATGCTCCGACTTTGTTACATAACGGTTCACCATACGTGCATGCTACGGGAATCACAAACCTTAACACAAGTATTCTTTAAATTCACAACTACTCAACTATCATGACTTTAATATTATCACCTCCATATCTCAAAACAATTATCATGCTTCAATCTTTTCTTAGTATTCAACACACTCAAAAGAAAGTTTCACAAATCTTGAATACCAAGCATATTATTATTAAGCAAATTACCATGCTATTAAGAGACTCTCAAAATAATTTAAGTGAAGCATGCGAGATCAATAGTTTCTTTAAAACAAATCCACCACCGTGCTCTAAAAGATCTAAGTGAAGCACATAGAGCAAAATTATAGCACTCAAAATATATAAGTGAAGCACATAGAGCAAAATTATCTAGCTCAAAAGATATAAGTGAAGCACATAGAGCAAAACTACTTAGCTCAAAAGATATAAGTGAAGCACATAGAGCAAAACTAAATAGCTCAAAAGATATAAGTGAAGCACATAGAGTATTCTATCAAATTTTAATTCATGTATGGCTCTATCAAAAGGTGTGTACAGCAAGGATGATTGTGGCATACTAAGACACAAAGACACAAATAATACAAGAATCTCCAAGCAAAACACATATCATGTTGGTGAATAAAAATATAGCTCCAAGTAAATTACCGATGGAAGTGGACGAAAGAGGGGATGCCTTCCGGGGCATCCCCAAGCTTTGACTTTTTGGTGTCCTTGGATTATCTTGGGGGTTCCATGGGCATCCCCAAGCTTAGGCTCTTTCCACTCCTTGTTCCATGATCCATCAAAAGAATTCACCCAAAACTTGAAAACTTCACAACACAAAACTCAAAATAGAAAACTCATGAGCTCCGTTAGCAAAAGAAAACAAAATACCACTTCAAGGTACTGTAATGAACTCATTCTTTATTTATATTGGTGTTAAACCTACTGTATTCCAACTTCTCTATGGACTATAAACTATTTTACTAGCCATAGATTCATCAAAATAAGCAAACAACACACGAAAAACAGAATCTGTCAAAAACAGAACAGTCTGTAGTAATCTGTAGCTAGCGCAAGATCTGGAACCCCAAAAATTCTAAAATAAATTGCTGGACGTGAGGAATATATCTATTAATTATCTGAAAAAAGAATTAACTAAATATCACTCTTCAAATAAAAATGACAGCAGTTCTCGTGAGCGCTAAAGTTTCTGTTTTTTACAGCAAGTTCAACAAGACTTTCCCCAAGTCTTCCCAACGGTTCTACTTGGCACAAACACTAATTAAACACAAAAAACACAACCAAAACAGAGGCTAAATAATTTATTTATTACTAAGCAGGAGAAAAAAGCAAGGAATAAAAATAAAATTGGGTTGCGTCCCAACAAGCGCTATCGTTTAACGCCCCTAGCTAGGCATAAAAGCGAGGATAGATCTAGATATTGCCATAATAGTAAGATAGATTATTAAAACTCATTTCATGTTCTCTATGTTCGGCAGCAAGATTTCTTTGAGGCAAGCAAAAGTAATCAAAAGTACTAAATTTAACGGGACAAAAGTCCCCAAGATCAACCTTCGGAGGTATAGGTTCCTCCTTTGGTCCTTCGTAATGCACAACCAATTCATCATTATAAGCATTCTTTTGACAGAACTTTGTAAGCCTATATTCAAGAGAATATCCCAGCTCATTTTTCGAATAGCCAAATCATCATTAATTTCAGAAATTCTATCAACTAAAACATTGGTAGGAACCCTTCTTCTAAGATTTTCATTGAAAGCAACATAATCTAGAGATTGAAAACGCATTATTTCTTCTTGATCAAAGAGGATAGTTTCTATGGGAGGACGGCAAGCGTCCACCCTATAATGCGCAAAGATTTCTTTGGCTTCTCTTATTATGAATCTAAACTCATGAGCCAAAAAGATAGTAGCGGCACGCTTAACAGAAGAATGCTCAATATTAGAAAATTCCAGAAAATCCTTTGTATGGAAGGATGCATGTGCATGAATTGTCTTTCAAGTTCAACTACAAGCATGGCAATAGCGTCCGCAAGACTACTAGTTCTGTGAAGGATAGAACTACCCATAGAAGGTAAAGCACCGGCACAAGTAAAGAAATCTTGAATAACTCCTTATCCAATAATATTACCACTACCAACACGGAATTTTTTTGTATGAAAGATGGTAGGTTCTTTAGCAGGAGCATCAGAATTTTCCATGATATTGTTATCGCCCATATTGGCGATAACTTCCCCAATTTCAGACATAACGACAAGCGAGCAAACTAGCACATGAGCAAACAAGAGGCAAATAGAGAGGGAGGATAGAGAGAGAGAGGGCGAATAAAACGACAAGGGTGAATTGGGGGGAGAGGAAATCGAGAGGCAAATGGCAAATAATGTAATGCGAGAGATAGGGATTGTGATGGGTACTTGGTATGTTGACTTTTTGCATAGACTCCCCGGCAACGGCGCCAGAAATCCTTCTTGCTACGTCTTGAGCTTGCATTGGTTTTCCCCAAAGAGGAAGGGATGATACAGCAGAGTAGCATAAGTATTTCCCTCAGTTTTTGAGAACCAAGGTATCAATCCAGTAGGAGCCCATGCTCAAGTCCCTCGTACCTGCACAAAGCGATAGCTACTCGCAACCAACGTGATTAGGGGTTGTCAATCCCTTCACGGTCACTTACGAGAGTGAGATCTGATAGATATAATATTTTTGGTATTTTTGGTATAAAGATGCAAAGTAAAAAGTAAAAGCAAAGTAAAAAGCAAAGAAAGATTAAAGTGATGGAGATTGATATGATGAGAATAGACCTCGGGGCCATAGGTTTCACTAGTGGCTTATCTCAAGAGCATAAGTATTCTATGGTGGGTGAACAAATCACTGTTGAGCAATTGACAGAATTGATCATAGTTATGAGAATATCTAGGCATGATCATGTATATAGGCATCATGTCTGTGACAAGTAGATCGAAACGATTCTGCATCTACTACTATTACTCCACTCATCGACCGCTATCCAGCATGCATCTAGAGTATTAAGTTAAAAACAGAGTAACGCCTTAAGGAAGATGACATGATGTAGAGAGATAAATGTTGGAAATATGCCCTAGAGGCAATAATAAATTGGTTATTATTATATTTCCTTGTTCATGATAATCGTTTATTATCCATGCTATAATTGTATTGATAGGAAACTCAGATACATGTGTGGATACATAGACAACACCATGTCCTTAGTAAGCCTCTAGTTGACTAGCTCGTTGATCAATAGATGGTTACGGTTTCCTAACCATGGACATTGGATGTCGTTGATAACGGGATCACATCATTAGGAGAATGATGTGATGGACAAGACCCAATCCTAAGCATAGCACTAGATCGTGTAGTTCGTATGCTAAAGCTTTTCTAATGTCAAGTATCATTTCCTTAGACCATGAGATTGTGCAACTCCCGGATACCGTAGGAGTGCTTTGGGTGTATCAAACGTCACAACGTAACTGGGTGACTATAAAGGTGCATTACAGGTATCTCCGAAAGTGTCTGTTGGGTTGGCACGAATCGAGACTGGGATTTGTCACTCCGTGTAAGCGGAGAGGTATCTCTGGGCCCACTCGGTAGGACATCATCATATGCGCAATGTGACCAAGGAGTTGATCACGGGATGATGTGTTACGGAACGAGTAAAGAGACTTGCCGGTAACGAGATTGAACAAGGTATATGGATACCGACGATCGAATCTCGGGCAAGTAACATACCGATAGACAAAGGGAATTGTATACGGGATTGATTAAGTCCTTGACATCGTGGTTCATCCGATGAGATCATCGTGGAACATGTGGGAGCCATCATGGGTATCCAGATCCCGCTGTTGGTTATTGACCGGAGAACGTCTCGGTCATGTCTGCATGTCTCCCGAACCCGTAGGGTCTACACACTTAAGGTTCGGTGACGCTAGGGTTATAGAGATATTAGTATGCGGTAACCCGAAAGTTGTTCGGAGTCCCAGATGAGATCCCGGACGTCACGAGGAGTTCCAGAATGGTCCGGAGGTAAAGAATTATATATAGGAAGTGCTATTTCGGCCATTGGGACAAGTTTCGGGGTCATCGGTATTGTACCGGGACCACCGGAAGGGTCCCGGGGGCCCACCGGGTGGGGCCACCTGCCCCGGGGGGCCACATGGGCTGTAGGGGATGCGCCTTGGCCTACATGGGCCAAGGGCACCAGCCCCAAGAGGCCCATGCGCCAAGAGAAGAGAAAAAGGGGAGAGTCCTAAAAGGGGAAGGCACCTCCGAGGTGCCTTGGGGAGGATGGACTCCTCCCCACCCTTGGCCGCACCCTTCCTTGGAGGAAGGGGCAAGGGCTGCACCTCCCCCTCTCCCTTGGCCCTATATATAGTGGGGAAAAAGGAGGAGCAAACCAATCTAAGGCCTGGCGCTTCCCTCTCCCTCCCGTGACACATCTACCTCCTCCCGCAGCGCTTAGCGAAGCCCTGTTGGAATCCCGCTACTTCCACCACACCGTCGTGCTACTGGATCTCCATCAACCTCTCCCTCCTCCTTGCTGGATCAAGGCATGGGAGACGTCTCCGTTCCGTACGTGTGTTGAACGCGGAGGTGCCGTCCGTTCGGCGCTAGGATCATCGGTGATTTGAATCACGACGAGTACGACTCCATCAACCCCGTTCTCTTGAACGCTTCCGCTTAGCGATCTACAAGGGTATGTAGATGCACTCTCTTTCCCCTCGTTGCTGGTTTCTCCATAGATAGATCTTGGTGCTACGTAGGAAAATTTTGAATTTCTGCTACGTTACCCAACAGTGGCATCATGAGCTAGGTCTATTGCGTAGATTCTATGCACGAGTAGAACACAAAGAAGTTGTGGGCGTTGATTTTGTTCAATATGCTTGCCGTTACTAGTCTTATCTTGATTCGGCGGCATCGTGGGATGAAGCGGCCCGGACCAACCTTACACGTACTCTTACGTGAGACAGGTTCCACCGACTGACATGCACTAGTTGCATAAGGTGGCTAGCGGGTGTCTGTCTCTCCTACTTTAGTCGGATCGGATTCGATGAAAAGGGTCCTTATGAAGGGTAAATAGAAATTGGCATATCACGTTGTGGTTTTGCGTAGGTAAGAAACGTTCTTGCTAGAAACCCATAGCAGTCACGTAAAACATGCAAACAACAATTAGAGGACGTCTAACTTGTTTTTGCAGGGTATGCTATGTGATGTGATATGGCCAAAAGGATGTGATGAATGTTATATGTAATGTATGAGATTGATCATGTTCTTGTCAAGGGAATCACGACTTGCATGTCGATGACGAGACAACTTCAAGAAGACACGATGATGGAGATCATGATGATGGAGATCATGGTGTCATACCGGTGACAAGATGATCATGGAGCCCCAAGATAGAGATCAAAGGAGCTATATGATATTGGCCATATCATGTCACTATTATTTGATTGCATATGATGTTTATCATATTTATACATCTTATTTGCTTAGAACGATGGTAGTAAATAAGATGATCCCTCATTAAAATTTCAAGAAGTGTTCTCCCCTAACTGTGCACCGTTGCTACAGTTCGTCGCTTCGAAGCATCACGTGTTAATCGGGTGTGATAGATCCTTTCGTTCACATACAACGGGTGTAAGCAAGATTTACACATGCAAAAACACTTAGGGTTAACTTGACGAGCCTAAGCATGTGAAGACATGGCCTCGGAACACAAAGACCGAAAGGTCGAACACGAGTCGTATGGAAGATACGATCAACATGAAGATGTTCACCGACGTTGACTAGTCCGTCTCACGTGTTAATCGGACATGGCCTGGTCGACTCGGATCGTGTAATACTTAGATGACTAGAGGGATGTCTAATCTAAGTGGGAGTTCATAAGATGAACTTAATTATTCTGAACATAGTCAAAAGGATTTTGCAAATTATGTCATAGCTCGCGCTTTAGTTCTACTGTTTAGTTATGTTCCTAGAGAAAAAATTAGTTGAAAGTTGATAGTAGCAATTATGTGGACTAGGTCCGTAAACTGAGAATTGTCCTCATTGCTTCATAGAAGGCTTATGTCCTTAATGCACCGCTCAGTGTGCTGAACCTCGAACGTTGTCTGTGGATGTTGCGAACATCTGACATACACGTTTTGATAACTACGTGATAGTTCAGTTAAACGGTTTAGAGTTGAGGCACCAAAGACGTTTTGAAACGTCACGAAACATATGAGATGTTTTGAGGGCTGAAATTGGAATTTCAGGCTCGTGCCCACGTCAAGAGGTATAAGACCTCCGACGATTTTCTTAACCTGCAAACTAAGGAGAAAAGCTCAATTGTTGAGCTTGTGCTCAGATTGTCTGAGTACAACAATCATTTGAATCAAGTGGGAGTTGATCTTCCAGATGAGATAGTGATGTTTCTCTGAAGTCATTACCACCAAGCTGCTAGAGCTTCGTGATGAACTATAATATATCAGGGACATATATGATGATCCTTGAGATATTCGTGATGTTAGACACCACGAAAGTAGAAATCAAGAAAGAGCATCAATTGTTGATGGTTGGTGAAACCACTAGTTTCAAGAAGGGTAAGGGCAAGAAGGGATACTTCATGAAATAGCAATTCAGCTGCTGCTCTAGTGAAGAAACCCAAGGTTGAACCCAAACCCGAGACTAAGTGCTTCTGTAATAAAGGGAATAGCCACTGGAGCAGAATTACCCTAGATACTTGGTAGATTAGAAGGCTGGCAAGGTCGATAGAAGTATATTGGATATACATTATGTTAATGTGTACTTTACTAGTACTCCTAGTAGCACCAGGGTATTAGATACCGGTTCGGTTGCTAAGTGTTAGTAACTCGAAATAAAAGCTACGGAATAAACGGAGACTAGCTAAAGGTGAGCTGATGATATGTGTTGGAAGTGTTTCCAATGTTGATATGATCAAGCATCGCACGCTCCCTCTACCATCGAGATTGGTGTTTGCGTTGAGCATAGACATGATTGGATTATGTCTATCACAATACGGTTATTCATTTAAGGAGAATAATGGTTACTCTGTTTATTTGAATAATACCTTCAATGGTCTTACACCTAAAATGAATGGTTTGTTGAATCTCGATCGTAGTGATACACATGTTCATGCCAAAAGATAGTAATGATAGTACCACCTACTTGTGGCACTGCCACGTAAGTCATATCGGTATAAAACGCATGAAGAAGCTCCATGTTGATGGATCTTTGGGCTCACTCGTTTTTGAAAAGTTTGAGGCATGCGAACCATGTCTATTGGTGTATATGCATGAAGAAACTCCATGCAAATGGAGCGTTTGGACTCACTTGATTTTGAATCACTTGAGACATGCAAATCATACCACATGGGCAAGATGACTGAAAGCCTCGTTTTCAGTAAAATGGAACTAGAAAGCAACTTGTTGGAAGTAATACATTTTGATGTGTGCAATCCAATGAGTGCTGAGGCATGTAGTGGATATCGTTATGTTCTTACTTCACAGATGATTTGAGTAGATGTTGAGTATATTTACTTGATGAATCACGAGTCTGAATTATTGAAAGGTTCAAGTAATTTCAGGGTGAAGTTGAAAGATCGTCGTGACAAGAGGATAAAATATCTATGATATGATCATAGAGATGAATATCTGAATTACAAGTTTGGCACAGAATTAAGACATTGTGGAAATTGTTTCACAACTGATACAGCCTGGAACACCATAGTGTGATGGTGTGTCCGAACATCATAACTGCACCCTATTGGATATGATGCATACCATGATGTCTCTTATCGAATTACCATGATAGTTTATGGGTTAGGCATTAGAGACAACCACATTCACTTTAAATAGGGCACCACGTAATTCCGATGAGATGACACCGTATGAACTATGGTTTAGAGAAACCTAAGCTGTCATTTCTTAAAAGTTTGGGGCTGCGACGCTTATGTGAAAAGTTTTAGGCTGATAAGCTCGAACCCAAAGCGGATAAATGCATCTTCATAGGACAACCAAAAAACAGTTGGGTATACCTCCTGTCTCAGATCCGAAAGCAATAAAGGATTGTTTCTAGAATCGGGTCCTTTCTCGAAGAAAAGTTTCTCTTGAAAGAATTGAGTGGGAGGATGGTGGAGACTTGATGAGGTTATTGAACCGTCTCTTCAACTAGTGTGTGGCAAGGCGCAGGAAGTTGTTCCTGTGGCACCTACACCAATTGAAGTGGAAGCTTATGATAGTGATCATGAAACTTCGGATCAAGTCACTGCCAAACCTCGTAGGATGACAAGGATGCGACTACTTCAGAGTGGTACGTAATCCTGTCTTGGAAGTCATGTTGCTAGACAACAATGAACCTACGAGCTATGGAGAAGCGATGGTGGGCCTGGATTCCGATAAATGGCTCGAGGCCATAAAATCCGAGAGAATCCATGTATGAAAACAAAGTGTAGACTTTGGCAGAACGGCTTGATGGTCGTAAGGCTGTTAGGTACATATGGATTTTAAAAGGAAGACGGACAATGATGGTAGTATCACCGTTAAGAAAGCTCGACTTGTCGTTAAGATGTTTTCCGACAAGTTCAAGGAGTTGACTACGGTGAGACTTTCTCACTCGTAGCGATGCTAAGAGTCTGTTGGAATTATATTAGCAGTCACTGCATTATTTATGAAATCTTGCAGATAGGATGTCGAAACATTGTTTCCTCGACGATTTTCTTGAGGAAAGGTTGTATGTGATACAACCGAAAGGTTTTGTCAATCCTGAAAGTTGCTAATAAGTATGCAAAGCCCCAGCAATCCTTCTGAGGACTGGAGTAAGCATCTCGGAGTTGGAATGTATGCTTTGATGAGATGATCAAAGATTTTGGGTGTATACAAAGTTTATGAGAAACTAGTATTTCCAAAGAAGTGAGTGGGAGCACTATAGAATTTCTGATGAGTATATGTTTTAACATGTTGTTGATCGGAAATGACGTAGAATTTCTGGGAAGCATATAGGGTTATTTGGAAAGTGTTTTTCAATGGAAAGCCTGGATTAAGCTACTTGAGCATTGAGCATCAAGATCTATAAGGATAGATCAAAACGCTTAATAGTACTTTCAAATGAGCACATACCTTGACATGATCTTGAAGGTGTTCAAGATGGATCAGTCAAAGAAGGAGTTCTTGCCTGAGTTATAAGGTATGAAGTTAAGACTTAAAGCTCGACCACGGCAGAATAGAGAGAAAGGACGAAGGTCGTCCCCTGTGCTTAAGACATAGGCTCTACAGTATGCTATGCTGTGTACCGCACCTGAAGTGTGCCTTGCCATGAGTCAGTCAAGGGGTACCAGAGTGATCCAAGAATGGATCACAGGACAGCGGTCAAAGTTATCCTTAGTAACTAGTGGACTAAGGAATTTTCTCGATTATGGAGGTGGTAAAAGAGTTCGTCGTAAAGAGTTACGTCGATGCAAGCTTAACACCTATCCGGATAGCTCTGAGTAGAGATACCGGATACGTATAATGGAGCAACAATTTAGAATAGCTCCAAGTAGAACAGTTATTTGGATTAGCTCCAAATAGAGCGTGATAGCTACATCTAGGAGATGACATAGAGATTTGTAAAGCACACACGGATCTGAAAGATTCAGACCCGTTGACTAAAACCTCTCTCACAAGCAACATGATCAAACCTAGAACTCATTGAGTGTTAATCACATAGTGATGTGAACTAGACTACTGACTCTAGTAAACTCTTGGGTGTTAGTCACATGGCGATGTGACCTATGAATGTTAATCACATGGCGATGTGAACTAGATTATTGACTCTAGTGCAAGTGGGAGACTGTTGGAAATATGCCCTAGAGGCAATAATAAATTGGTTATTATTATATTTCCTTGTTCATGATAATCGTTTATTATCCATGCTATAATTGTATTGATAGGAAACTCAGATACATGTGTGGATACATAGACAACACCATGTCCCTAGTAAGCCTCTAGTTGACTAGCTCGTTGATCAATAGATGGTTACGGTTTCCTAACCATGGACATTGGATGTCGTTGATAACGGGATCACATCATTAGGAGAATGATGTGATGGACAAGACCCAATCCTAAGCATAGCACTAGATCGTGTAGTTCGTATGCTAAAGCTTTTCTAATGTCAAGTATCATTTCCTTAGACCATGAGATTGTGCAACTCCTGGATACCGTAGGAGTGCTTTGGGTGTATCAAACGTCACAACGTAACTGGGTGACTATAAAGGTGCATTACAGGTATCTCCGAAAGTGTCTGTTGGGTTGGCACGAATCGAGACTGGGATTTGTCACTCCGTGTAAGCGGAGAGGTATCTCTGGGCCCACTCGGTAGGACATCATCATATGCGCAATGTGACCAAGGAGTTGATCACAGGATGATGTGTTACGGAACGAGTAAAGAGACTTGCCGGTAACGAGATTGAACAAGGTATATGGATACCGACGATCGAATCTCGGGCAAGTAACATACCGATAGACAAAGGGAATTGTATACGGGATTGATTAAGTCCTTGACATCGTGGTTCATCCGATGAGATCATCGTGGAACATGTGGGAGCCATCATGGGTATCCAGATCCCGCTGTTGGTTATTGACCGGAGAACGTCTCAGTCATGTCTGCATGTCTCCCGAACCCGTAGGGTCTACACACTTAAGGTTCGGTGACGCTAGGGTTATAGAGATATTAGTATGCGGTAACCCGAAAGTTGTTCGGAGTCCCAGATGAGATCCCGGACGTCACGAGGAGTTCCGGAATGGTCCGGAGGTAAAGAATTATATATAGGAAGTGCTATTTCGGCCATTGGGACAAGTTTCGGGGTCATCGGTATTGTACCGGGACCACCGGAAGGGTCCCGGGGGCCCACCGGGTGGGGCCACCTGCCCCGGGGGGCCACATGGGCTGTAGGGGGTGCGCCTTGTCCTACATGGGCCAAGGGCACCAGCCCCAAGAGGCCCATGCGCCAAGAGAAGAGAAAAAGGGGAGAGTCCTAAAAGGGGAAGGCACCTCCGAGGTGCCTTGGGGAGGATGGACTCCTCCCCACCCTTGGCCGCACCCTTCCTTGGAGGAAGGGGCAAGGGCTGCGCCTCCCCCTCTCCCTTGGCCCTATATATAGTGGGGAAAAAGGAGGAGCAAACCAATCTAAGGCCTGGCGCCTCCCTCTCCCTCCCGTGACACATCTACCTCCTCCCGCAGCGCTTAGCGAAGCCCTGTTGGAATCCCGCTACTTCCACCACACCGTCGTGCTGCTGGATCTCCATCAACCTCTCCCTCCTCCTTGCTGGATCAAGGCATGGGAGACGTCTCCGTTCCGTACGTGTGTTGAACGCGGAGGTGCCGTCCGTTCGGCGCTAGGATCATCGGTGATTTGAATCATGACGAGTACGACTCCATCAACCCCGTTCTCTTGAACGCTTCCGCTTAGCGATCTACAAGGGTATGGAGATGCACTCTCTTTCCCCTCGTTGCTGGTTTCTCCATAGATAGATCTTGGTGATACGTAGGAAAATTTTGAATTTCTGCTACGTTACCCAACAATAAATTCATGCAATATGAAATAAACCCCATCTTGTTATCCTCGATGGCAACGATACAATACGTGCCTTGCTGCCCCTTCTGTCACTGGGTAAGGACACCTCAAGATCGAACCCAAAGCTAAGCACTTCTCCCATGGCAAGAACTACCAATCTAGTTGGCCAAACCAAACGGATAATTCGAAGAGACTTGCAAAGATAACCAATCATACATAAAAGAATTCAGTGAAGATTCAAATATTATTCATAGATAGACTTGATAATAAACCTACAATTCATCGATCTCAACAAACACACCACAAAAAGAAGATTACATCGAATAGATCTCCACAAGAGAGGGGGATAACTTTGTATTGAGATTCAAAGAGAGAGAAGAAGCCATCTAGCTACTAACTATGGACGCGAAGGTCTGAGGTAAACTACTCACACTTCATCGGAGGGGCTAGGATGATGTAGAAGCCCTCCGTGATGAAGGCCCTCTTCCGGCGGAGCTTTGGAACATGCCCCAAGATGGGATCTCGTGGATACAGAAAGTTGCGGCGGTGGAATTAGGTTTTTGGCTCCTGTTCTGATCGTTTGGGGGTACGTCTGTATATATAGGAGGAAGAAGTACGCCGGAGGAGCAACGAGGGGCCCACGAGGTAGGGGGGCGCGCCCTAGGGGGGGGCGCCCCCCACCCTCGTGACTGCCTCTTTTGTTCCTTGGAGCAGGGTCCAAGTCTCCTGGATCACGTTCGGTGAGAAAATCACGTTCCTGAAGATTTTATTCCTTTTGGACTTTGTTTGATATTCCGTTTATCTGAAACACTGAAATAGGCAAAAAGCAGCAATTCTGGGCTGGGCCTTCGGTTAATAGGTTAGTCCCAAAAATAATATAAAAGTGGAAAATAAAGCCCAATATAGTCCAAAACAGTAGATAATATAGCATGGAGAAATCAAAAATTATAGATACGTTGGAGACGTATCACCGGACTCATCGTCATTGAAGCCTGGTTCAGGGGCTACTGAGGGAGTCCTGAATTTGGGGGTCTCCGGACATCCGGACTATATCCTTTGGCCGGACTGTTAGACTATGAAGATACAAGATTGAAGACTTCGTCTCGTGTCTGGATGGGACTCTACTTGGCATGGAAGGCAAGCTAGGCATTACGGATATGTATATCTCATCCTTTGTAACCGACCTTGTGTAACCCTAGCCCTCTCCGGTGTCTATATAAACCGGAGGGTTTTAGTCCGTAGGACAAAATACAATCATACCATAGGCTAGCTTCTAGGGTTTAGCCTCTCTGATCTCGTGGTAGATCTACTCTTGTACTACTCATATCATCAATATTAATCAAGCAGGACGTAGGGTTTTACCTCCATCAAGAGGGCCCGAACCTGGGTAAAACATCATGTTCCCTGCCTCCTGTTACCATCCGCCTTAGACGCACAGTTCGGGACCCCCTACCCGAGATCCGCCGGTTTTGACACCGACAGCGGGCCTCTACAACTGGTATGACTCCTTTAAAGGTAGTCCTTGTAGGCTTGATCCTTGATGGGTTAATGCCCATTTTCTGCGCTGTATCCTGATAGAGCAGATTGTGGCTGCTACCACCATCCATAAGGATGCGAGTAAGGTGAAACCCATCAATCATTGGGTCTAAGACTAGTGCGGCTGAGCCCCCGTGACGGATACTGGTCGGGTGGTCCCGGCGATCGAAAGTGATCGGGCACGACGACCATGGATTGAATTTTGGGGCGACTAGCTCTATCGCGTAGACGTCCCTAAGCGCACGCTTGCGCTCCCTCTTGGGGATGTGGGTGGCATATATCATGTTCACCGTTTTGACCCGAGGGGGAAACTTCTCCTGTCCCCCTGTGTTCGGCTGCCATGGCTCTTCGTCGTCGTCCTCGCTTTGCGATCCTTTTTCCCTGTTCTTGGCGTTTAATTTCACGACCTGTTTGAAAACCCAACACTCTCTATTTGTATGATTAGGAGGCTTGTTGGGGGTGCCGTGAATCTGGCATGGACGATCAAGTATGCGGTCTAAGCTGGATGGGCCCGAATTGTTCTTTTGGAACGGCTTCTTCCGCTGACAGGACTTAGAGCCACTGAATTCGGCATTGACCGCCGTATCCTCGGTGTTGTCACCGTTGTTTCGGTGCTTGTATCTATTGTGTCAAGACTTGTCTTTGTTACTTTTAACTTCAGGGGTTCCGGCGTCGCTTGCATTGTTTTTGCTACGAGCCAACCAACTGTCCTCTCCCGCACAAAAGAGGGTCATTAGTGCCGTGAAGGCCGCCATGGATTTTGGCTTTTCTTGGCCGAGGTGGTGAGCGAGCCATTCGTCGTGGATGCTATGTTTGAAAGCTGCTAGAGCTTCAGCGTCCGGACAGTGAACGATTTGGTTCTTTTTAGTTAGGAACCTTGTCCAGAATTTCCTGGCGGACTCTTTGGGCTGCTGGGCTATATGGCTTAAGTCATCGGCGTCCGGAGGTCGAACATATGTACCTTGGAAGTTATTGAGGAAAGCCTCTTCCAAGTCCTCCCAACTGCCGATGGAATTTTCAGGCAGACTGGTTAGCCAGTGCCGAGCTGGCACTTTGAGTTTTAGAGGGAGGTATTTGATGGCGTGAAGGTCATCTCCGCGTGCCATATGGATGTGGAGAATGAAGTCTTCGATCCACACCACGGGGGGCGTCCGGAGGTCGAACATATGTACCTTGGAAGTTATCAAGGAAAGCCTCTTCCAAGTCCTCCCAACTGCCGATGGAATTTTCAGGCAGACTGTTTAGTCAATGCCGAGCTGGCCCTTTGAGTTTTAGAGGGAGGTATTTGATGGCGTGAAGGTCATCTCCGTGTGCCACATGGATGTGGAGAATGAAGTCTTTGATCCACACCACGGGGTCCGTGGTCCCATCGTATGATTCTATGTTCACGGGCTTGAATCCTTCAGGTAATTCGTGGTCCAAGACCTCATCAGTGAAGGAATGAGGGTGTGCGGGGCCTCTGTATCGGGCCGTATCGTGACGCGGCTCTGATGGAGTCCATCTGTGGTGTTCGGCCTGCGCATGACTGGGTTGTCATGTCCAAATAGGTGGCCATTGTCACGTGTCCAGGTGCGTCCTCGCGATTCGTAGATTGATCCGCTAGGTCCTGCTTTATTGTTCAGGTTCTGCCGGAGGTCATATGTATGGCCGTGGGCGAATTTACCTTTGCTTGAGTGACGAGGCGGGGCGGGCTGGTGTTCGGCATGACTAGCCATTTTGTCCCGACCACGCGGTGGTCGGTCAGCCGCATTGTATGATGGTGGTATATATTCCGGCACTTCCTCGTCGAACCGAGGTAGCAATTTATGCTTTGGGTAGCTTTTGGTTGGGCGCTTGAGGCCGTATTCTTCGGCTTCTAGGACATCAGTCCATTTATCATTGAGCAGATCCTGGTCAGCTTGAAGCTGCTGCTGCTGCTTCTTCTTCAGGCTCCTTGCAGTGGCTATTAGCTGGCGCTTGAAGCGCTCCTGCTCAAGAGGTTCCTCGGGCACGATGAAATCCTCGGTGCCAAGGCTCACCTCATCTTCAGAGAGGGGAAGGTAACTGTCGTCCTCCGAATCTTTGTGCGTGGCCTGTTTAAAAGGGCTAACCTGCACATC